>NC_046229.1:16203697-16318697 GCF_009819885.2 Catharus ustulatus | reverse complement strand
GCTTAGGCTTTATTTTGGAGTCACAGAAGTATGGTGTAATTTTCAGCAACCCTTACCCACAAGTCCGTGTTATTCCTTCTCCTTCATCCCTTGCAGCCCCACAGAATTCCAGTTTTTGTTGCACAGGTAGGCTTTGCTATGAAGGGTGTTGCAGTCTTCCCTTCTGTGGATTGCCTCAGAGAGACTGAGGGATATTACTGTATATTAAGTAATGTACAGTGCTCCTTTGTTAGATGCCAAAATCCTGGACATGCAGCTGTTCCTGGTAGACCAGTGACTCCCAGACCTGCCACAGCTGAGAGGATGAAATAATTTTATTCATTTGTGAAATAGATTCTCCTCACCACTAAGGTACTGATAATTTCCCTGTGCTCAGGATCTATATTGTAAACTAGTATTTCTTTATCTAGTTCCATGTCTATTATACATTAATGAAACTTTGTGGGGAAAAATGGGTCAGTTTCTTAATACCCCAGGGCCCAGACTGTGATGAGCATCAGTGAAATCATTGGTGATTTGGCAAGTGATTTCATTACAAGAGAAAAATCAAATTGTCTTTTTGATTCTCATGCCGTATTGTGTGGCCTCTGTTTTTTATTGTCGATTTTGCATCCCACAATAAAAATTGAACAAGGGTATGCATTTGCAACTTACTGTGCATAAGAGAAGAGAGGGAAGAAGAGATCACCACTGAGAAAACCTGAGCATAAATATACAGTGACACCTTTCTTTAGGATTTTCGTAGACTAGGTTGAAAATGTTATGCTTGCTAGCAGAGCACAGTAATGGAGGTACACTCTACAGATGGAGCTTCTAATCAGATTAGCAGTAGAGCAGTTTGAAAAGTGCTTTGGAATAAAAGGCATTATATAAATGCAAGCCATTATCACTATGGGGTATATTTTTCTCCTGATGTGTGTGCATAATTCCCTCTAGAGTTAATGGGAGATGCATGCATGCATTGAAGGGAGACTATACCTGGCAGTGTGCTTCTTTCCCAATAAAATAACTAGGAATATAAAATTTGTTAGAGAGTAGAAAATGCTAGATGTGTTTTATAAGGTGTTCATTGAATACCAGTCAAACTGGTCTACTGAAAACTTTGACACTGTAGATTAAAAGCTGTACTCTGTATCACAAAGAGATAAAGAGGTGATGGCAGTTCAAGTGATTCAACTGGTGGAAGAAATTATGGGAAATTGGCATATTAAGGGCCCTGTAAGCAATTGTTTGATTTTTCTGGATTTTTAAAACATCCCCAATTCAATGTGTCAGGGATATACATTTTGTAGTAAACATTTGTTCTGAGATCATTATCCAACTCAAAAGTGTGGTGTCCTACCCAATCCTGAATCCTCCTTCTACTATTCATGCAAAATCTAGGAAGAGATATGACTGACATCTCTCAGATTTTCAATGTATTTTGGCATTATCTTGTGGTGATTCAATGATCTCAGGTTGTTACTCAGCTAGAGAGGGATGATCCAAGCCATCCTGCAAAGCTAAGTAATCCCACAATCAAACCCTTGTCAGAAAACACTTGGAAAATGCAGTGTATCTGCTTAAGATGCCAAATGCTCACTTGATTTATAGTTGGTTTTACATGACTGGAAGCAACTACATGCTCACTTCTGTCCCACTGTCATTCTTTTAGTGCAAGTCTGTGCTCATGCACTGGATTTTGAGTTGGGCTCTAGCTCGGACAGTGAAGTTACCAGTTCTGCCTTCTCGCCCCAGCAGCTATCACCCTTGTCATGAGCCTCATTAGAATTACAGTTTAGAGCAGGATTCTGCAACATGAAGTCCTATTCTGAGTCAGCACCTAAGGCCATTACAAAGGCAGCAACAGCTGGAATAATACCTCAGTGAGCCATTTCAGCCTCTTAGAATAGCCATACAATTGCCATTTGCTTATAAGTAACACTACCTCTAAATAGAACATAGTATTTCTATAAACCATATTAGTAAAATGACCAAATTATACAGAAACCAAAAAGTCAAGAATGCTGGGCAGATTTAATGTCACAGGGCAGGGGGGCTGAGAATACTGAACAGCTATAAGGTAAAAAATACAGACTACAATGGCATTTGAAGTAACACATTTATTTTTATTCATTAAATGTTTTTCTGGCTAACTCATTAGAAACCTCACTTCATCTACTATCCATTTTTGTCAATGTAGACCTTAAAAAAAGTGATCTGTACAAATCCCCCAACATGTGTTTACCATATACCATGCATTATTGCAGCCACTCACAACAAGGTAAATGGGGGAAACAATTTCACTGGAGTAAGTGAAGTCACGCTAGGCTAAATAGGGTAGTTTTAAAAAAAATCTGAATCAGATTCATTGTTTACAGAATAACTTATTAGTATCTGTATGTTAAGGTTTTGTCAGGTGTTTCATTATAAATCCTCATTTTGGAAAGTTTAAAACTCCAGGGTAGCATTGTTTTAAATTACAGAAGCATAGATTTTACATAACTATAATGCTTTAAAAAAAAATCCTATACCTAAAAAATATCTTTATTTCATTAAATGAAATTTGGCATGCAAGCAAACCATAATGAAAAACAATTGGGGTTTTTTAGGGGGAGAGGGGCATTAAATATATTTTTTAATACAGAAGAGTTATTTCATTTTTTAAACTGTTTACATATGCTTGGCAAACTAAACCGCCAGAATACTTAAAAAGCTGTCTTAGCAGGGAGCATGCCCAGTACCTGAATATGGTTTAAAACCTAAACAATAGAATGAATAATCATAAGGCAAGCTGGTTCCCTCCTCTCTGAATTTCAGCCCATGAAGAAACAATCTGCTCCTATTAAGAGCCATGCAGTGTTTCCAATTGAGACTGACTTTGCAGAAGTCACCTTGGCTCAGCCCCTTGGAGGCTCCATCTTGTGTCACCCACCAGAGCTGCCACCTGCAGACCATCGCGGTCCCTTCCCATCTTGGCTGCAAAAACGTGCAGGATGCCTGTTCAGCTCAGGCAAATCTGAGACTGCATGGTAGATTGCTCTCTCAGGGAAGATAACGTGTGGCTACCGGCTGTCAAACCCCAAATTGCTCCCAGACAAATTTGGTTTTGGACATTGTTATTTAGGTGCCAGATAATTGTATTTAAACTTTCAGGACTCCCTTTCCATGGCTATGGCACTTCAGGTACAAACCTGTGTCTTTGCCATGATTTTATCCAGTTTTGCTATTCTCAACCATTTAACATTCCTTTAACATTTAGCCAGTTGAATACTTTATTCAATGCTTGTGATAGTAAGACATTCATTACAAATTTTTGTCTAATCTACTGAAATTCAAATTCTAGTTTAAAAAATATTTGCTTATATGGGTAGCTACAATACTTTTTACAAGTTTTGTAGGCAAAAGTGTGCAATTGTATGTAGGTAATGTCATTCCAAGCATCAGCATCCCAGCCATATACCCTATATCCATGTATTGCATCTATTTCAGCTTGCCAAAAGCATCAAGAGAAAAAGTGGCCCATAAACATTCAAGTGCAATTGTGCCCATTGACTTTCACTGTTTCATTAATCCCATCCAAATTGTTCCTCACCACTGGCAGTTCTGTCTTTGTGTTGGTTGCCTAGAAAGTTGTGCATGAAGGCCAGTGCAGTGCACTGCAGTAACACTGGCTGGTTTGTAACTTTTTTTTCATGATTAAATTAGTTGAAATACAAAAAGTTCAAATTGCTTGTTGACTTCAGGGAACTGGCAGATGCAAGGGCATTTTCAGAGTATTTGTTGCACAATAATGGTTTCACTTTAGATATAAAACTTTCAGATCCAAACTGAGCTCTGTTAGCAATACAGATTTTGTCTAACATGCATAATGAAACCAGCAAATTAGGTCCCATGGCCATAAACCTCACAGAGGGAAAGAAAACAGAGCATGAATCAAAAAGCTCTAGAAGGCAATAAACTATTGCTAACTTATATAACTTACAAGTTAAGGCTAAAAAATCAAAGGTTAACTGTGAAAATCTGTGTGAATTTAGAAGAAAAAGCTGAATTCAAAACAAAATATGGACATGCAAGACTCCTAACTTAAAGATCCAGGTCAATATAAGCTATATCAGAAATACAGTCATCAAAAAGAGATCAAATCTTTTTTCTTTAATTATTTCCCATTTTATCCTCCACTTGTGCAACTTGTCAGGGCAATACAGCATGTACAGCATTGACACCTCCCATGCTGTGTGTGGCCCTCTGCAGTTTTGAACCATAATGCCAGCCTTCACTTTTAATTTCTTGACCCTGTCTTGTTTATACCTTAGCCTGCAGATATAAAAAAAAACCCTACAGGTTTTTTATTTTGCCTTTTGTTAAAAATACGAAAATAAAATCTTTAAAAATCTCTGTTTTAAAATCCCCCAAATACCAGTTATTGACCTGATCATATAAGTTAAGCTTTAAACACACATATTGACCTAATTAAGTTAAAACCTATTTAGGGAGTTTTAAAATATATTTTATTGCATCATGGTCTATAAGAACCTCATCATATCCATTCACATTTAGTTTGTTAAGTACACGTTTGTGCATTTCTAAGCAGCTGCTGTAAGACTCCTTTTCAGAGAATGTACCTGTGCCATTGACAAAGTTGATTTGTGAACTTTCCAATCTAACATATCACTAGAACTGAGTATTCTGCATGCTTAATACATTTTTTTCTAATTATTTAAATAATCATGAAACTTAACACAGTAAAGAATAACAAGAGATAAAAGAATTTTAAATGTATGCATGTTATTGAGCTTATCTTTCAGTCCTGAGTTATTGAATGCTTTCCAAAAGCAACTACCAAAAGTATCCATGACCATTTAATAGACTGAGGTCCGCAAATAATTTTTATTTGTAACTGTATAAAGTGAAGTGCACAGTGAGTTTGCTGCAGTTTGAGTGGAGGAGAGGGAGGGAACAGTGAAACAACCAAAAGGATTTTACTTTTGTCAGTTTGTAAAAAACTTTCACTCTTAGGCCAAAAGGTGCCAAGTTTCAGCATGGAATTCATTTTTATGACTGCATCATAAAGCCCCTGAAAACAGGAGTTTCAAGCAAGAATGCTGACACAGCCTTAAACACAGTGTCAAAAAAGGAGAGAAGGGGATGCTGTAATGCATATAACTTGTTTTCTTTCATTATTGCTTCCAAAGAAGCAGCTTGTTGCCTACCCTTAGGCATCAGACATTGTTTAAGGCATGTCTCATCACACTCTTTCTACCGGGTGAGTGGAAAAGGCCTCATGCAAACCCTCTTCTGAAATTAAACTGGTAGCTCACTCAAGTAGAAGGCACTGAATTATTTTCTCATTTTTTATGGTATTTTTAATCTGAGACATACAGTCTCACATGATTTGGAGGAAACAGGCACATAGCTTATGTCTTAGCCGTTCTTTAAATCTTATTTTAGGGTATGGTCTGCCACTAAAAATGGGGGAAAAAGTAATGATGAGCTGCTGGTGCAGATTTAAAGTACAATGTAAATTACTAGGAGAAGATGATGTGGAAGAATCTGTATTGGTTTTAGCTATATTTATATCCTGACTTTTTTAGGTGGCTTATTTAGTGGTTTGCAGTGAAAACAGCTTGTATCATGTGTTGCTGTAAGTGTGAGACTTTTCCACATTCCTTTGTCAAGAAAATTATCTGAAAAGCTAATTCTAATTAATTCTAAAGAATTGTTTTTCAGAGAGCTGAACTGAATAAAGTACAAGAAGTTTGAAACATGAAAATACTTTAAAACTTTTGAAAAACTTTGCCAAAAGATTACCAGGGAGGCAAACCAAATTCACTGAAAAGAAATCATAGCATGGCTACCTTCTTGTTGAACAAATCAATTAAATATACACTATACTGAGTCTTTACAATGTATAATGTTGGGTTTATGTTGAAACAGCATTATATAACTGGAGAAATCCCTGGGACGGTAGAGAGGCCAATTTAAGTTATGAGGCTTTTTTATAGCATTGGCAGCTACAATAAATAACAATTCAGAAACTGTGAGATATTAAAGGGAAGGGAGGGACAGGGCTTCAAGGTTTTCAGTGCTGCTCAGGCTTGGGCTTTATTTCCACCTTAAAATCTTTACCTGGCCGTGATCTGTTGTTCCATTACTGGAGGGCAAAAATGGGAGGAATTGTCTGGGCTAAATTGCAATTAGGCAGCCCTGAGAGAGGCTGGCACCAGTTAACTTGGGATATTGGAGTGAAAAGGCCCGTAATCAGCCTTCGGTCATGTAGAACAATGCATAAAATTAAATTGACATTAATG
The DNA here is from genome assembly GCF_009819885.2 of Catharus ustulatus. NCBI lineage: Eukaryota > Metazoa > Chordata > Aves > Passeriformes > Turdidae > Catharus > Catharus ustulatus. Next base: position 16,312,407 of record NC_046229.1, on the reverse strand, counting down.
AATAATTGTGTAATGAAAATGGAAGAGGAGAGTTAATTGCATGTTACAGTGAGTGTAATGCCTAGATAACCTTGCATTTAATGCTATTCTTAGCCCTGCTGCCAAGACTTCTACAGAGCCTCTCTCTGCAGGAAGTCATTAAAGCTGTGAGTAGATAATGCAGGCTCAGTGAAACCTAAGTGGCAACAATATAACAAGAGTTTCTTTCAGACCTTAGTGTTTTCAGAAAAAAAAAGGGCGTGTTGAGGTAATTTGTACACATCAGAATGAAAACAGGAAAGTCAGAGAAATCTATTTGTAGTTTGTGGAGTTCCACAGAATTTTCAACTATTGTTGAAACCAAAGTCAATTCATATAATCAAAGACAAGACTAACCATCAGTGCTTGCAACACTGTAAGCATCCAACTGTCTACAGCTAAAACTGTTGTTAATCACCTAGAACAGCAAAGGATACAGAACACTTGACCTTAGACATAAGGTGACAGTGGGCGACGTCTTCAGCGCTATCCTATTGACACAGCTGGTTTGTGCTGATAAATACGACTCCAGAAAAGCAGAATTTTAAAACTTGGTCTATTTTCTGTATCTTTGAACATCAGAATGAATAACTGTTTTTATGTGCCTGGATATTTCCCAAAACATTTAAGCTTGTATTCTCTGTAAAACAAGATGCCTTCCCTGTGTTTCTCCTCATAGCATTTTGTAAATCAGATCTCAGAATAAGGCTTTTGTTTGTTTCTTTTTAACCTTTTGGATGCCCAGGAGAGTTTACTCCAACAGAGATACTTGTTTTTGCCTTAGGGACATTGGTTGCTATCATGATGCTGTATTGATTACAGTGGGATTGTCCTTCAACAATATGACCCTGCTTATAATGTAGACTTAGCAGTCAGGAAGTTAAAAGGACTAGACGAAAGCTTGCCTTGTGAAAACCAACCAACCTCAGTACAATCAAGGGTCTTGACAAGTATACATTTTTGATGTATATCATTTTGTAATTGCTTAAACATATACTTACATTTCCATTTTTAAAAGCTAAATAATTTTCATAAATTCAGTCATTTAGCCTTACTGACATTACCTGTGCATTATGGTTCTTTTTGTAAAGACAAAGCGTGAAAACTTAGTTCAGCAATAGATGGCTTTTTATTTGGAAAATTATTATATTCAAAAGGCTACTCACTGCTTGTGAATGCAACAGTAGCTCATCAACTTTGTGTGTATTCTGCACATTGTTTGTGTGCTACAAAGTGATGTGAAGAGGAGCATCCTGTTACATTTTGGGTCTAAGGCTTGGGTAACTCATCATTTAGATGAAATAGGTGAGCATTTGGATTCAGCCTGTTTAGGTAAGCTGATAACCTGCAGGCATCTTATCTACTAAAACTGCCTCCAAGGAAAACAAGGAACAGAATCCTACTTGCTTGGATGATTTTGTCTCTTGGTAAAGTTAAATACTTGCCATCTTAATTTCTGCATTTCTGACCTTATATTCTTTGGAAATGGAGAGTTCACATTACTACTAAGAGTGGTATAAACCCTTTTTGTCTGGGGTCCCAACTCCATGGACAAGATCATGATACTGGACAGAAACTATAGTGAGGAATTTTATGGGTTTTCATGGCTGTAGACAGACTCTTAAAAAAAACCCCTGAACTTAGCAGTGGTGCCACCATCTTTACCTCTTCCACTTAATTAGTTAACAATATTTCTCAGAAGCCTGTGGCTGAGACAGAATGAACCACAAAGGTTTTATTAAACTGCAAACTGTTAATAAATATTAGGTGGTGAGGAGAGTTGTCTTGTGAAACTGAAAGGCAGCAATGAAACTGCAAAAGAAATGTTTTTTCCAGTGCCTAGATGATTTGTGGACCTCACTGTAAAAAGGTAACATAGCTGAAGACTGTAATGGGTTTCAAAAAGAATTTAGACATCTAAATTTAGAATTCAGAGCATGGGGCAGTGAGAATGTGCACAGTTAAAACCAATGACATTTCTAGAAATTAAAAGAAACTTCCTGTTTCAGAAGGCCTTCCATCACTGCTTTAGGGCATTTGGCAGCTTCCTGAGGGATAACTGGTACAGCCCATACTGGAGGGAACTCCTGGGCCAGCTGGAGCCTGCTTTTTCTGATGTTATCATTCCTTTGTCCCTGTTTCATTAATTGGCTCCTTCCCAAAATACAGCTCAGAAATACAAATCTGTAACTGCATAGCGTGGCCTTTATTGTATGAAATGTTCTGTCACTGAGGCAAGACCAGATAATTTAAACAGTGACATATTTTCTCAGCCATTCTTATTGCAACAGTTAAATTTTCACCTAACTTGTAAGGCTACTTGCTTCAGCAACTTCTTCCTGTTCCATGTAGCCAGTACATGTGGTAGCTACTCTCTCTTCCCTCTCCAGTTAAAGGCTCTACTTTGTTCACATCTTAGTAGAACCTGTTCTATTTTTGTGCAGTTACAATTACATTTCCATCAGACCCAGGCAGGGTGGTAGTAACTCAGCTTAGAACAAAACTTTTGATTATTTTCTGCTAAGCTATTGTGTGTGACACCAAAGATACTTTGTGCAGTGTACTAAACAGTTTGTGCATTTATGATCCCTACATTTCTTTCTAGTTGTCATGCTGTGCTCTGAATGTTACGGAGGTCAGCTTCACACAAAATGTGACCAAAGTCTTTGAACTTAAGTTTCTAAAAAGGGTCATGGATGTAAGCAATCTGTTTGTAATGTGAACAACTTTGAAAGCAATCCACTGACTGTTTCATGATTTCAGTGGACTATTCAGATTTTCTGGATATGCTCTGAGTCATGCAATGCCCTGTTGAGTACATTTGCTATGTAATTCAGTTCAGGGATGCTTGCTATTAAGAATATCAATGTTGCATGGATGATATTGTTGAAAATATCCACATACTACACAAGGGCCTCTGATTAACAGGGATAAATGCCAGTGGTAAATTGAAGCTTGTGTGAGTACTTATGCTTGCAAAAGAGCGAGTGTAAATTGTTGCCTTGATATGATATTAATACTTTTGCCAGAGAGTGTGGATGGGGATAGGTGCAGGCTGATGTAGATGGGGGCCATGCAGCCCTGGGACTGCACCAGGTGATGAGTACAATCCCTGGTATCGGGATATTTCAATTTTGAACAATGCATCTTCTTTCTGCTTGTACTTCACCTGCTGCTTAGTGTGACGCATTATATAGGTGGGGTTTTGGTAACATGTGTCCCAGGCTCTATTCCTCATTAATTTTTCCCATCGAATGAACAAGCTGTGTTAATTTCCTTCCTTAAGCTGCCTAGCATGTGTTTTAAGTTGTTCAAACAACTGAGCACAGAATTGTCATATCAGATTCTTGAGACTGCAGCACAGTGAGGAAACAGCTAAACTTCTGCTACTCTTTCCCTTCCATGGAAACTGCTATAAGGAAAATAGAACAATTAAGTCACTTTTAAGTCATTACCAGTTTTATCTCCTTAGGGCAGCATTAATTTTTTATTTTCATTTTCTGCATTCTTCTCTCCCAGAGTCAAGGATTTTGTATAGTTTGATAAGGTGGAGCTCTTTGCTTTTAAAATATGTGGATGTGAGTCCATTTTTACTGTTTGCTTTGTGCTAGTACCAGTACATTAGCCTCTGTGGATTTTGTTAATCCAGATTTACTTGTGTGAGAGTTGACTCTGACCCAGAATGTGCCTCATGCAGTGCATTTTAAGGAATTGGAAAGTGCTTTCTTGAATTCTAGCTGAAGCTGAAATAGATGTTGAGGCTATAAAGGCAATATGTGAATCCTCTAATAAAAACCATAATTACATTGACTAGGATTCAGGGAAATAGCTGAACTATATTCAGCAGGAACCTAACATTTGGCAACTTTCTGGGTGGCATAAATCAGTATATTTAGTGAGTGTTTTCAGCTTATTGTCTTTGTATTTCTGTTTGTATTAAGGAATTGATCTGATGACTCGCAGACACAGTATTTTGCTGAATTGCTCAAAGTCGCAATGGTCTTTCCCAAATTCACACGTAATTCTGACCAGATTATGTCTATGTTTTCTCTTATTTTCAAGACTTGTGGACTTTGATGAAGGTCAGAACAAAAGGAAAAGAGCAGTCAAATGCAATTTGAGGCATTATATTAGAATAGGTTATAAAATAGGGGGCAGATGGATCAACAGTTTTCCAAAGCTTTGGAGAAGAGTTTAAGAGCACAGCAGAGTTTTGCTGTTGACAAATTGCTTAAAAGGTGTGTAAGTTTTGCTAAAGAAGATCTACTTGTCCATTCCTGGGCTCAAAAAAATGATGAATATGAAGAGAAATCCAGTTCCTTATATAGCCCATGTTTGACAAGCATGTAAAGAGGATAAAGGAGCATTTGATCACAGTCTGTAAGCATCTATCATTGGGAAAGCAATTTTGCTAAGAAACTCTAAAAAAGAAGCAAAACAAAGTATGAGATTCTGGAAGATGAAGTTTTTAATAGTCAAGATAACTGAGCGTTGCAACAGGTTAACAGCTCTTGTGTTTACTTCCTGCTGACTAGTAAGCATTCATTAACTGGACAGGCTACTCCAAAAGTTGCAGACTATTTTTGGCAAAGGAGTCTTAAAGGATGACCACTGAGTCCATGGCACACTGTCCTTACAGTACTGGTAGCACTTTATGGAATGCAAGCATCTGTGGGTGCACAGATGCTGAAGATTAAGAAGTGCCCCTGTTCTGCCACTGGTTCTGCTGGGAAAAAAGAGCAGGTTCCTCATGAAATAAATCTTATATGTTTTTTGTAAGGAATATTTGCTTTCTAGCAAATTATACTGTTCCCAGATACTAGCAGTTATTTTGTTAGGTGTCCTGTGCTCTAGTTGGATAATCCTTTCTCTTTTAAATGGACATATGTTTGGTGAAAAATGTAAGGAACAAAGTAACTTCTGTCTGATGCTTAAAGAAAACTGAAGGAAGACTATTGTTATACTGGTATTTTATTACTCTATTTATCTAATATGGAAGTGCAAGAAAAAATAGCTTTTGTTTCAGTTTTTCATAGCTTTTACACAAATATGTTGATTTCACAGAACCGACTAATCAATTAAATTAAGTTTTCTGATCTTACTCATTTTTAATAGCTCCATTATTCACTGTATCAAAAAATCAAGAGGATGATAAGATAATAATTTTCTCTTGGAACTGTGGAAGTTTCTGAATTAATTTAAAAGATACTGAATCAAGAAACACATTGGTATGATTGAGGAGCTGAAGCTGAATCTTTATTATTCAAGCTTGTTAAACCCAGTTCAGTGGGACAAATGAATTACAGCTATAACTGGAACCAAAAGGATCAACAGTTTGTGCATAAGTGATTGGTTTCTCTGAACATAGACCCTGCACATACCTTCCTACATTGAAATCAAGATTCTAACTAGATTAATAAACTATAAATTAATTAAAATCTGAACAATTGATTAGGTTAAGGAAATGCAAACCTTTTCATTAGAGTTATACTTTTAGCTATGTGAAAGTTAACAGAACACAATGGTCACAATTACACTTCCTTTTTTCCATAGAAATGTGCATAAGCTTTAATCAGTATTAAATACTTGGCATGTCTTTTACATGTTATTTAAATTAAGTCACTGCAAAAAAGTTAAGTGTAGTATGTTGTAATGGTAAACTCCTTTGAGAACAAATTTTTTTTCACCTTGTTAAAGTAAAATTTTGATTTGTTTTCTCATCACTTACTCAAACAAGGAATATGTTGTGCATTGAACAAGGTTAGTTCTATTTTTGGCTCTCTGTGCATGATGTAATAATTTCATATTGAGAAAGTTTGACTTTTCTGCTATCATGCAGTTCCTACAAACTTACCAATGATTATTAGAATTTTAATTGCAAGGGTACAGGCAGCTGGAAATTGTTATTTTCTCCTGCATCTATAGCACTTATATAGGATGCCACAGCAGTAGTCCTTTAAGAATTCTTGACATTATCTACGTGGCTTGGTCAAAAACAATGATGAGTGTTACTGTTTCATCCTGAAAAGTTGCTTGTGAGTGGATTGAGGGGATGTTAACTGACTCAGGTTTAACATGCTGATGCTCCTCTCACCTTGTCTTTGGTACCTGTTGAGATTGCCTGCCTATCTACACACACCCTAAGCCTGGCCAAATCTGTAACTATAGTTATGAGGTTCTTCTCTGATTTCCATTTTTTTTATTATGAAATGCTGATGAAGTAGTTCAGAATCAGCATCACTCTGATCCTTACTGCAATGGGTAAGCTGGCATCTATCTCTAGAGTTTGGGAAGAGATTTTCACATCAGTCAGACTGACTGAAGTGAGCTCAGTCTATATTTGTTTAGATGGGAAAATGCAGTCAAATTTGTGGGAAGTACTAACAGACTTTTTTTTCAACATTTTACGTTAACTACTACTGTTTGCAATGAATTGATAATTATTTTTGCTTGGACAGTGATTCAGAACAAAGGCATCTGCTGCAGAGAGGGAATCACTGACACATGCTCATATGTGGCTGTACCATTGCTTGGATTTGGACTTCACTTTCCCACCACCTCAAACATTAGCAGCCATACCTGAAAAAAATCCTGGCTATTGTTTGAATGCCACCTTTTAATCTGTTGTCATTTTTTAAATTTCCATTTCTGTAACATACATATTAAATCACAGGTCAAAATATTCTCTAAAGTGTTTAGATGGTTTAAAAGACAAATGCTTAGTGGAATTTGCAAAATCTCTGAATTTTAGGGTTTCAGTCCCATTGATTGAAATGGAAGTCAGGATGGCAACTTCCCTAGGTGCTTAGGAAAATCCTACGCAGCACAAAATGACACATTTCAAAGTCTGGTTTTTGGGGTGTGTGTTTTCTAGAGACCCTAGAACAAAAATTTTTTTTCAATTTACAACACATTGCATCTGAACAGACTTAATGATTCTCACTCTATATCAACCTAATATTAATATTGCATACACTATCAGCCTCTGAAAATTTTCAATTCCCTGAAAATTGTCTACGAGTAGTTTACTTCAACTCATGTCCCAAGAGCAACAAGTCTGAGATCTACCAGTCAGGAGAGTGTTTGAGAGTTAAGAAGGCCTTGCAGAAAAAGCAGTGCCCTCTCAGTATGTTTCCATCTGAACAAAGATGTTTTGTCCTTAATCTGAGTCGATATGTGAACATGAAATAACAATTTTTTAAGTATCCAGCACCTCCAAAGGTTTAGAGCTTTGTCATTTTAGGCCAATGGTTTAATTGCATACATTCTTCCAATCTTCCTCCCTGAGAAATTGGAGAAACAGGATGAATCAAAGGAGACTCCATTCAGCCCAAACATATTATTATTAGTGTTTTCTTTCTCAAATGAACCAAAAAGAAGCTCAAATGGCCATATCCTGATTTTTCAGCATGTTCACATTCCTTTTATAAAATTTTATCACTCTGGAGAGAAAGAAACAATTACCAGTTTACAAAACCATTACTTTTTATTTTGTTATTTTATTTCTTGTGCATTGTCCCTTGCAAGCAAATTAAACAAATTTTAGCTGGCAGTTGGGAGAATGACATAGGGATAAATGAGATTGTAATGAGAAAGGAGCTGCTGATTCAACTAGGTGGGGAAAGCAAGGATTGCACCACAGAGCAAGTGGTAGCTTTTAACACTGTCTCATTTGAAGAGCAGTGTGTCAGTTTAAAACAAAAAACCAAAACATAACAAACACCTTCCAAAAGACTTCTTCCAGAATTCTGCAAAGCAGAGAAATTCCTCTACTGATTAAACTGCTGTTTACAAATATAAACTAGAACATCCCAGCTGTACTCCTGGGACCCACCAGCTGAAATGAAAATGTTGCTCTTAGCCACTGCTGAAAAGAGGATGCACTTTGTCTTAGGATGACTCCAGGACAGACATTATTTATTTTCTCATTCTCCTCTTAAAAGTCCTTTTCATGCCCTATCACTCATTGCCATGTCTGTGTACTTCTTTCAGAGCCGGGGTAGTTCTCACCATGACCAAGCTGCACGTTTATGTCTTTGCATGTTCAGAGTCTTCTTGAGAGTAATCTTGTCCCATATGAATCTCTAGCCCAGAAGTCTGTCCACAAAATGGAGTGCTGGACTTCAGCTACACAGCAGCCAAAAGGAGGGCAGTATAGAAACCACATTTTCATTGCCTTCATGTGCTTTTCAAACATCTAATGGTCATCTGAAAACCTGATCTAACCAGGAGGTGAGGTGAATTGTTCTCAAATCATCATAGGGAAAGCTCCAGAGAAAATTCTGCAAGAAGAGATAAGGCCAGAAAGGTTAAAGCTGTCGTGTCTCTCATTAGGTACCTTTCACCTGAGCTTTGCTGAGAACATCAAGAGACTGCTTATGAGGAGCACTGGCACAATCATGCATTAATTACACAGGGTGTGTCTACTTCTTGTCATGTTTTTAGCTCATAAATGCTTAACTCTATTGATACACTCTGGTGAATATAGCTAGAGATTAATACAAGGACTATACAGTTGCATGGTGCCCAGTGCGATCTATAACATCTTTATATTTAGGAATGTGTATACTCATTGTCTTCCTATAAATGACAAATGCTTCCTGCCTTTTTTCCCCATCTCAACTGTGCTTTAGCTGTGTCAATATTGAAATGTTTGCTCAGCATAGAGATTATTATTCCAGTTTGGAATTTTTATGAGACCCGGGCCCACAGCTGACCTTCCTTACATGAATTCTGGCACTACCTCGCCATGAACACTTCCTAATTGCTGATTGCAGCTTATCATTGCAAAGAAGACACTTATAACCAGAGAATTGAACCAGTATGTTTGAATCTGTTCTGGGTCAGATCCAGCTGTGACTGAAACTGTTTTAGCTGAGCTCTGATTCCAAGCCAGTAACAGTTTATTGTTCAGTTCAGAGTCCCTTGCAGCAAGGGGACTTAATCTCCTCCCCTTTCCATGAGCATCATTTTCAGTCTTGGGCCTATAATGGGTTTTTTAAAACCTGAAATTTGGGGTGGGGGATGATGTTGCTGGTGAAAAAAAAAGTGTTGCCAGAAATACAGGTGGGCCTAGGACTAGCCAGAGCAGTGGGAGTGATGGAAGGGTCAGCTTGCTGGCAGGTAAAATCTCTTTTCTCTTCCTTGTAAAAACTCAAATCCATCACACATGTATATCTTCTTGCCACTAGGTATACTAGTGGAATTGCTGGAGGAAATTAAGGCTAGTGAACAACAGTCAAATGAGAAACAGCAATCACAAGAAGCAGTTTACCTCAATCTCACCTTAGCAGGTAGTCTCTGAGGGTAGCTGATTCCAGGGTAGAAAGTTTGTGACCATCTGCTGGTGTTTAATGTGACAAGGGAGGGAGAAAAGCACATACATGGGGCAGGAGGTTTTTACAGGATTCCTAAAGTCAAGCTGTCCTTTTGTTGCACAGAATGTGCATGGGGATGTTGCTTTTCAGTTGAACTGGTGTTTCGAGCTGGAAAGGTCTTTGTTTGCTTCAGTTTCAGTTTGAGATCTGGGATCAGCAAAATTTCCAAAATAGCAACGTAAGTTTACTTCCAGCTTTGGGAAACACTTTGAAACAGTTCACAGTTCAGGTTTAGTTTGAATTCTTTTCATAATAGAAGTATGAGAAATAGGACTTTCTTATTCAATCACTGACATTGATTTTAAATGAGAAATTGCAGAAATATGTCAGATGTGCTCTACTCTGTAGTAAGTTTTTATTTGCTATTAATAAAGTCAACATCACAGATGACTTAATCATAGTGGAAGCTCCTGACTTTGGCGTCTGAGCAGGCATTCACATTTTTGGTACAAAAGCAAAGGCTCTGTGTCCTTTAGCTGCACTCTCATCTCAGCCCAATTTCTGCTGGATCAGCTTTGTTGTGAGGCATTCAGCTACACACTAGAGTCGGGGTGTGGTGTGCTGCTGTCCCTACATGCAGATCCTGTTTACAAAGCAAGTGGCTCTGTGTGGTGTGCAGGGCTTGGCCAATGCTTTGGTTGTTTCAGCTCATCTGAGACTACCTTTTGTCTCCCTGCTAAGAGTGCAGGTGCTTGCCTGAGATCATGTGAGCATTGTCCTAACCCTGGAACTAATTCAAGCAGTTTGTGGTTCTGCTTTGGTTTTGATAGTTAAGCCTGGGAAATGCCACTGACAGACAGTCCTTGTAAGATGGGCTGTAAGTACATTCCAGACAGAAGCCACCGAGCACACGGCATCAAACATCATCTGTTGGGGGTCAGCAGGGCTTCTGCAGAGGAAAATGTTGCCACACTGACCTTCTCTACCAGCATTAGCATGTAGATAAAGAGCCAGTGGAGATACAAATCTCAACCTCAAAAAGCCTTTAGTAGTTTTCCTCACCAAACAAATACATCTGGACTGATTCCAGAAAAAATGATCTTTTACAGATTGAAATCTGGTAAAATGACAGCAACCAAAATGTAAGGTATAACCAGGATGGGGTCATGGTGTCATCTCCCAGGGTTTGGAGAGAAGGAGGGGACGATGAATGATCAAGGTGGAAGGGAAATCAAAATTTCCAAAATCATGAAGGCAGAGGATGAGCTGAACTGCTCACAATGCTACAACTAGAGGCACAGATAAAAAGATGGAAGGATCATTTTAATAAGACGTAATTCCTTGTAAGAGAAGTGTGAACTTCTGGAACTTGCTGCTGTAGGTGGATGATAGTTGCTAGAGTGCTGCTATCTGCTTACTAAAGTCAGAGGTGGCACTATCTAGAGCAGAGACACTGGCAGAAATAAAATATTTTCTTTTAAATTTGTATAAGGATGTGACATTTAGCTGGTAAACACAGTTTACTCTCTAAAGATAGATATACACACATGTATATATATGTATGTATGTACACACACACATACACTCATCCACACACACATATTTCACTCTACCTCTTCGGTTAGGGAATTCCCCTGCCCTACCATATTAATATACCAACTCTATAATTGCCTCCCCTTCACAGTCTTCTCAAACCAAACACAGGCTATCTTCTGACTAATGAAATCTTAAGATTTGTGTCTGCTGGCAGCAGAAAGCTTATTGATATTTCACCATTTTTTTGTCATATATAGCACTGGGGTTTTAAGCTGTGATGGGAGTGTTTCTGGCTAATCATAGAATGGTTTGATAGTGTCAGCAATCTGGCAAATCTGCACCTTCTCAATTTGGCGTCACATCTAATAGTTTATCTCTGGGAGAATATTTCCAGATACGTTGTGGGGAAAAAATGATCAGATGTTGTCTATTTTGGTTGCTTCCACAGGAGCAGTAAGAAAGCAAAGAATGATGCATATCATCTTCCCTAGTAGAACTTTAAATTATATTTCATGGTGTGGGAAGAACAGGGGAGTGCTTTCTGTGAGCTGTTACTGTACACAGGACAAGTGTCCTTCATGACTGATCAGCCATCAGCTGGAAGATTTTGAATCCCTTAACAATTGTTACTGGTAAATGCTCTTTCCAAGGAAGGCAGGATGATTGCCACCTGTGCCCATGGTGGCATCAATAACTGGTACACAAGTAACTGTGTCTTACTTTGTTTGTGCAGGCTGCTTCACCTTTTGCCTCAGAGCTTTGTGGTATTGATGTGCTCTTTAACCTCAGTGGCTTCTGGTCACAATGGTAACTTCTTCCACTTTTTGTCCCTTCTGTGCTAAGAGATGTCTGAATGGTGCTCACCTGCCCTAAGCAGTCCTACATGCTGTCACTCCCTTGGGTTCCTCACTGTGCTCTGCCCAGCATGGCAGCATGGGCCAGTTTGAACACTTTCCACCCGCACAGTCTGGCTTCAGACCTGGGTCTGGATGGGATTCAAGCTCTTTGATTTAATTAGAAAGTTGTGTCTATTTTGGGGCCTACTTAATCGACTTAGCAATAGCCCTTGTACCCAGACCCTGTCCTTCTGTCAGCATAGGTGCCTCCTGATAAATCTCAGAATGCATTTTTGGTCACTAGAGAGCATTTAAAATTAATATTTGATAGATTTCATTATGTCATGCTACTGCTGTTGCTGCTGTAGGTACATTAAGACAGGAAGTATAACAAGGTGTAGCAAGTCATATAGGATTAGCTGTGTGGGACTTCATGCTATATAGGGAGGAGGTCTATGTAGAAGCTTGTGTCAAGTATGTACATCTTTTCAAATGCACTTTATGCAGATTTTGTTGCTGAATACAGAAGAAATGGTCACTGCAACTATTTCATTCAGTATTTATCTCTCTCAAAGCACAAATGGTGTGGAGTGAAAGGGACAGTTGCAGTAAGTTCCTCCAAGTGATGCAGTTGGCTAGTAACCAAGAGACAGCACCATTCCTTGCTGTTTGACTGCCCTGCAATGTCAGCTGGACCATGTGACTTCACTTCTCAGAGTACAGTTTCTCCATCTGTAAAATGAGAGCACTGCAGAGCAATTAAAATCAGTGGGTGAAAGGACTGATGTAGGAATTACATGTTTTATTCTACAGTTAAGGTGATACAGGCAACTGTACTGTAAGACAACCTGTGCATCTAGAAATTATCTCCCTGTCATTCACACCTACTTCACCTCTCACAGAGGTATCAAATATTCTATTAACATCATTTTTAATGATTGTCTACACAGGCAAGATCTGTGTCACATAATTCTTTGTTTGTCAGAATATAGGTCACTGAGCCAATGAAATTGCTGTGACTATGAAAAAAAGAGCAATTTTATCCACTTGGGGCTCGGGGGGGTGTCTTTAAAAAATAGCTGGACTGCAATAATTTGTGGGAAGATCTTAGTGTCTGTAATTCTATCCAATAGCCAGAAGGTGGTCTAGAGAAAGATACTGCTTTTTGCATACCTCTTGCACGTAATGCCACTAAGTTTGCCTTAATCATCTCCTCCAGCAAAAAGATTTAAAGACAGTCTTCTGTCTTAAGAAAGTAGGTATGTCAATACCCTGACTTTTTTGTCTGCCTTAGTGCTGGGTTGAGAGATTTGAGTTTCAGCTGAACCCACAAACACCTCTGTGTTGCTGCTTTTCATCAAAAAAAAGAAAAATGATTGCTGCTTTTGATACCTGTTGTCCTTGATGCTAGTGCTGGACACAGTGGCCTGTCATGAACAACTGAAAAGAAAGATTTTGTGCATTCTTTTCTTCAACTTTTCGGGGGGCTAGGTTTCTTGAATGTTAAAGAGAATTAGATCAAGATTAAAGATTTTTTTTTCAATGTTTAATTTTACCTCAGCACCTGTGGGACACAAGCTATTTGTGGAGCAGAAATCACAATTCCCAACCAGCTCTCCCATACTCTGTACCAAACTTTCCTATTTGTCAGTGTGAAAAGTTCAATGTTGTTACAGAAGTCTGTGAAAGTGGCCGTGCTCAAGAAAACTCATGTCCTGCAGTTGTCAAGTTTTCAGGTTTATTCTGACAAGTAGAAGCATTTTGTTTACAGCATTCTCTTACTGTATAGCATAATAGCTGCTTTAAGAGTTTTAGGGCTTGTGCATTAGTCTGCTTAATACAAAGTTCTGGAGACAGGTTATAATAACTTGCATCGTGGTGCTTTTGCAGTTATGGGCCATATTGAATCTTTTTTTGTACTAGTGCATAAAGACCAGAGAAAATCTCTATTCCTACAGCCAAAGAAGCACAAAATTTGTTCTCATTAGTTTTCCTACAGAAATAACATACTGGATATGTAATAGAAAATGAAAGGATGTTTTATGATTTTGTTTCATGTTAAATTACTTGCAAAAATATATTAAGATCAGTTACATGACAGGAAAAATTGTTCCCCCTAATTTCAGTGTAGCTCTTACTGATCTGCACTGGAGAGGCTCCTAGACAGACAGCTGTGTGAAAGGCTTTCCATGGGTTCCTCATCCTGCAAGTATTGATCTTTTGGCAGTTCCTGTGTGGTGGAAGTTTCTGAATGAGGACTTGCAGACTCCTATCTTGATTGTCAGAGAAAACAAACACATGAAGATCAGACTGGATTTCATATTTTTTGGGTAAATATATAGTACTGAGTAGCTTGAAAATTTTTGTTTCCTCTTTTTCATATTGCTTTTGTGTCTTTCCTTTGGTCTGACCAGGCCACATCTAAATGAAATTGAGTAAAAGGAGGGGATGGAAGGTATGTGACAGATGTGTTCTCTCTAAGAGTCTAATGATCTCCACTGGTCAGGTTGTTGCACACAATGTAAAGCAGAGGAATGTTCCTCCATCTTGCACCTGGAGCCTGTAGACTTCAGAAGTGCTCTGTCCATTCAGAGAGAGCCCTGGGGACAAGGCTGACTGCCTTCAGTGAAGCCTCTTTAAGGAAGTAGAGAGAACAAAAGATGACTCCACTGTGCACACAGGTGACAAAAAAAAAGAGCAACACCAGAAATTCATCCTTTGATGTTCTTCTTTTTTAATGCTTATATTCATGTTTTATGTCCATTTTCAACACTTCCTTCAGGAAAAGAAAATTAAATTGTAAAATCGAATCATTTTATGAAGTGAAATCCCAGAGGATACACTTTGGAATAGATCCTTTCAAGTAAATGGGACTATGCCAGCTGAAGATGCTGCCCTACACTGAAACTATCTCCACAGCTGGTTGATACACCGGTCATTCGTGGTGCCTTCTTTCATAGCAGAATTGCATTCTGATGGACCACCAGGGAAAGCAGAGTCCTCTTTTGGAGAATGCTCTGTCCTCAGAAACAGTGGAAAGTTTATGAAAATTCCTGTGTATGCAACCAAATAGTGCATGCACAATAAAGCAGGGATTGCAGGTACCAAGGAAAATTAGATTGTCTATAACTCATGCCATTCTTTGCATGAGTAGATAATTCCAGCTGTTATCCTTGACTAAATTGGTGCTGCTGAGCATTTGTCCAACTGGTTGCTGACTTATACCCCAGTACTGTCTTTATTCTAATGGGGGAGTGATTTCCATAAGCATATAATTTATGAAGTGCTGTGGAATCTTTCAGGATGAGAGATGCTATGTAAATGTCATGCACTATATTACATTCAAGACATTAATAACGTTTTTTTCTGTTACTTCACCTATGAGATAAACTGAGGACAGGGAACATGTTATGCATTTCTGGGCCAAGGTGATTTAAAGAAAGGGTGTATATATTGTTCACAGAGCTAAGCTCTCCTTGATGCTACCGATCAAGTGCTAAAGCAGCAAGTGCTTCCCCTCCCATTCATGTGCCAGATCAAGAAATGTTTGGGCATGGTGTACAAGGTGTGACAGCAGCTAACTCCATCCCCCTGAGATCTCTAGGGACAGACTAAGTCACTGCAGCCTCTCATCTGGCTGATACAAAAGCTGCCATCAGCTGCAAGGCTTTGCAGGAGACGGTCCTGTTAAAAGGTCGCAGCAGTGTGTTCCTCATAGCATTCCTCTGTCTCTAGCAGCCTGTGTTGCTAGTTAGGATTCCTACAGGGACAGAAGCCATGACCAGTAGCCCCTCATCAGAACAGAGCTTGTCCTTCAGGAAACTTGGCCCTTGAGTTGCAGGAAATCTTTCTGCAAACCTTCCCAAACTGAGAGAGATTCTAGGCAAAGAAACAACATCATTTATACTTATGTAGGCTTCACTGACTTTCTTATAAGATCTTACAGCATTTTTAACTATTTTAGCTTTCTGTTGCATACTCTGAGAACCTCCTTTCTGGTTTTGGTTTTTTTTGGTCTTTGTCTCAAAAGGAGAAATGTATAGGTACATAAGACAAATAAAAGCATAGTCATGAAGTTATCTAAACAAGAGGAGTGGTTGCTCTGCTTTTTGTTGTTTAGGGTTTATTTTAACTTCAAAAAAGGTTGCCTGAGATTTTAAGTTTGAGGTGGAAGTGTTTGTCAACTTTAATTCTCTGCAGTCTGCCTCCCTTATTCCTAGCTGTGTCATTGCTCTGCAGAACATCAAACATAGGAGGGCAATGGTGACCTGTGTTGTTTTAATCTCAGACTAAATGGTTCTTTTGTTTTGTTTTAAAAATGAGCCCTTAACTTCTGTAAGCTCCATTCTTCTCCAGAGCTTTGCAGAAATAAAATACATCAAGACGAAGGAGGCATAGTATGACAAAAGTGGTGGTTTTATTGAAAGAGAGCTTTGTGGTATTTTGCTTTTGAAATGTTTAACACAGAGTTTAAGGATTGGCAATTTGTTTAAAGAAATGGGTAAAATATTTAAAACCGCCACTTTATTTAAACTATTGTGCCTCCTTCAGTAAACATTCAGTACATGACTGAACCCTGTATGAACTTGTGTTTGTTGCTGGTTAAATAGATTCTGAGCTTAAATGAAAAGGGGCTGCTATTGAGCACAGGACAAAAAAGTTGCATGTGCATTTTTTTTTTTTTAATTTGCCCACACACAAGCTCTTACCCCCCAAAATACCATGTTCACAGGATCTTTTATTAAAACACCATTTTTTTTTTCCTAGGCCTCAAAGTACTAAACTGAAAGCAAGCTGTTAACAGAAATGAGTAATTATTGAAGCTCTAACAGGCAGCTTTCATTGAAGTTGATTACAGCAGCCATATAATCACTTTTACGGATGCTGTAATCACAGTAGCAGGGAATGCTTGACTTGGTTCTTATTGTTTTCACTCAGGGTGGAGGTAGGGGGCCTGCAAGAAACCCGTTTTACCACCTCAGTACAATTTCTGCTGTAAAGGAAATCTACACAGCACTGAATGAAGCAGAGAATCATTCATTCTTTCTTTATTAGCATTTTCCCCTCCCTCACATGAGAGTCTGTTGGAGCCAGGAAATTGCTGTTATTCAATATGCAAGCCAGAGGTTGTAATGACCATTTGTGAGGGTATGACCAACAATTACAGACCTTAATGAATAGGAGTAATCTAGTTGAGACTAAACACTAGTAGCAACTCTGGTGCTGTCTCTGGTTAAATTAAAAGAACAGCAATGCAAAGGAAGTTAACAAGAATTAATTAGTTAGATCAAACTGAAAACCTACTCATTAGTGATGTTATAGGCAAAGTAAAAGCCTATCTTCAGTGCAATTAGGTAGACAAATGAATTGTACAACTGACTGATTCACACCTGCTAACAGCTAAGGGCTATAGCTGATATGTATGGGATCCACTTTTTACAGTTCATGCATACTTGCATAGTTTAATGGATCTTGCATTCCTGAATCAGCCTTCATTCCTTCACCTTGTATTCACGTATTTGATCCAAACATTAGTGTTGCTTAAAGATTCTGACGCAATGTGGCTGCAGCTTTTAAAAGTGTCCATAGAATTGTAATGTCTCCTTAATCTGCCCTGCCATACAGAAGGGATCTCAGTTGGCAGATCTTTCTTCTTAATTTTTTAAGAACTCTTTAAGGATTCTTGTTCTTGACAAGGTCTTGATTGTGTTGAAAGTGGACAGATCTGTGGAGAAAGATCATCAGTTAAAAGAATTTTCCCATGATTCAAGATTTTGACACTTAGGAGAAGAAAACAATTGAGAAACAAAAGAAAAAGTCAAAATCCTTAGAGCTGTGGAGTAGCTGCAGGTCTGACTGTCTTCAGATGTTGTATTTGCAGAAAAGTCTTGGAAATGGATTAATGGAAAGCAACCAGAATGGCAGTGATTAGAAGAACGCAAGGAGATTCTTTCCTCTCCTCAGTTGCATTTTCTTTTCCTGCTCATGACATTAGTCCTAGGTTTAGGTACTGCCTGTGTGGAAACAGAGGTGCAGAGCCACACTGCAGTGTCTGACATACTCTCTATTATTCTGACTGACAATTAATTTGAGATTCAGAGGACACAGTGGTTAATTTGTACATTGTGTTTTTTGAGAAGCCACACAGCATACTCTGATCCCTCTTTCTGACATTATTTTTCAGTACAGGGTTTTATCTTGGAATTTTCTACTTTGTTAATATTTCACAAAGACCCACAAGTCTCTAATGCTCTGTGAGGCTGCCACAATTTCTCTGTTTTATGAAGAAATTTGTTTACTTCATTGCCATGTATTCATGTTGTGGACTTAACTATTTTGGCTCTGTTTTGATGCAGAGTTTTGGTCTAAAGGGGCTTTATTTGTGATAAAAATAGCTGAAAAGCAAAGCAGACATAGCGGGAAGTGCATCTGAACCTCATTTTTGTTGAACTCTTAAATACAATATAGTTTATTTTCTTTTATTTATTAATTTTAACTGCCTATCTTATGGAGAAAATTCCCATAAAGTGAAAGCATTTGCACTGTAGAATAAATAGCCTCTCTGACTTGGCTAGTTTCAGACTTGTTTTCAATTTGAAGGGGGAGGTTTGAATTTAAAGTACATGATTTAAAGATTTTTTTATTAGATCTTAACAAATGACATCTCTTATTTACACACAAGAGACTGACTCCCTAAAAATCTGCCTGGATATGTAAATCTCCCAACCAGATATACACATAAAATGGATTTTTTGGACTGAAAACCCAAGTAAATGTACCTATTACAACAGAAAGACCCCTCTGAGTCCTCTAAAAGCTTTTTTTGGTGTATGGCTTCAGTGTGTGTTTATAGGATTTTTTTAAACAAATGGAGCCAAATCCAGGTTTAGTATAATTCTTTATATGTATATACACATATTTGTAACCCTAGCTTTCACCTAAAATTAGGGGTTGATGCACTTCCCTTGTGCTAATGGGAGTTATATTGAAACAGGTCACTGTTGCTTTCCTAAAGCTGCTGTTTCCACAGCAGGAGCAAGAGTCACCTCCACTAGAAAGTGGCATCTGAAGATATCTGTGGTGAAATGAAACATTTTCCATCTTTTGACTCTGAGCTTATGAGGGACTGAGACTTGGTGCATGACTGGGTCCCTGGGAGAATCTCATCTTCCAGCAGCCTTGCCAGGAAGGGCCCAGGCATTAAAATAGTGAGGAGTTACAGGAAGCCAGGCACTTCCTTCAGTGCCTTCCCTCCCCAGGTCTCATGGGTGCAAACCAAGCCAGGCAAGAGGTTCACGCAAAACCTTTCTAAAGTTGCACGAGACCAACTTTGAACCCAGTGTGTTTCTTATGTTGGGACAAGGCTGTAATCGTTTGAAAGTGGACAAAGGGATTTTTATCAAGGTTTGTTTTTCATGAAGTTATTTCCTTGCTGACAGACAGGTTTTAACCTTCTGGAAAGAGGGGTTTGTAATAGAAATGTTGACACAACCTCCCTCTAGGGGTGCGGCTGCACTGCTGCAGTGATGGTGTGTGGACAATACAGTAATAGGGCACTGACCCATAACTGACAAGAAGCAAGGCTCCAACTGCATTATAAAGGTCATTCTCCTATTTGTGAAAATGAAGTGTGGTTTTTTTGCTCTACTCCCTGAATTTCTGTTCTCTCTTCCCTTGCCCAACTCCACCCCAAATCCAAACACTTTCTATTTTTAATTCACTGGTGTGTTGAAATTTTTAGTGCTATTTAACAAAAAACAAACAAAACAAAACCTTAACTGCAGGAACTAAACCTGGCTCTTAAAATTATCTAATCTGTGTTCAACACAGGACACCCAAAAAACCCCCAACCAACCAACCAAGAAGGAAAGCCGTTTTTGCAGTTCCTGTACAGCAACCAAAGTTAGATAGATTTGTCTCAAGGTGGCTCTAAACTACACCAGGCTGCAGTGGTGCTGATGGAGCATGCAGCAAGCCAGATGCCAAGAGAAAATGGCTCCAAACTGCCTTTGTGTCCACCTGATCTCTGTTATCTTCCATAGCATGGCTTAGGCCTGAAGCTATGAAAACTGAGTATAGGAACTTAAAACCATTTGAACTCTGTATGCACATCCCCTCCCAAGAAGAATGACCTTTAGTGATTCCCTCACCTTATAACCTTTTTCCTTTCAGATGTTTAGGAAGGAGCACTACACACAGCAGAGACCAAATGAAGGGGCTGTGTGCTGCAGTCTGCCTGCATGGCACCAAGGTGCCTTCTAGTATCTGAGAACAGTAACCACAATAGTTGATGTCATGAGACTGATTAAAACTAACTGCCCTGCCTGTGAGGTAGAACATTAATTGAAAATGTGCAATTTGTACAATAGGCAGTAGTTAATTATCTGCTTCTTTGAACTGCTTGGTGTTTGGGATGGCTCTGCCTATGGGGACCAGAGGCATGAAACAAAGACACAGGCAGTTTGAATGGGTAGTTGATACCATTTAAATGAGTAGGAACTGTTAAAAAAAAAGTATGTTCAATTCTTAACGTAATTTTAGATCTCATTTATAGTAATAGATGTTGAGATGTAACTGCCCTACATAGGGGTTGTTGAAACTATGTTACACAACATGACCACCTTAATTTATGCTAAACATCAGTGTTAAAACCTGTTTGTTGCTCTGTAAACAAATTCTTATCAAGTGATCTAAGAAAAAATCATTTTCACTTAATGACAGTGTAGGCATTTAGAGTCAAAGATAAGCATTTCTGACTTAACCCAGTAGAGAGCAGTGGTGTGTATACACACCTAACACATAATGATAATTTTAACATTTAATACATGGAGCCTTGCTTACGTCATTTGGGGCCTTGAGGTGTTTTATCCTCCCCTGTTTCGTTTTGAGTCTAATACATAGTTTGCAACTACAAACACATACATACCAGTGCATGCAAATTTAGTAAAACACTATTTATTGAAATCTGTGACTCAATTCTACTCTATTTTCTTCTCTCAATAATAACCTCATGACTGCTTCTGTGTAAAATGTAAAACACCCAATAAACTGTAATCATTAGATTCCAAAGATAAAAGAACAAATATTTGACTTAAACATTTATTTACTTCCTAATTCTCTGATAATTTTTAATGTGTATCTCTCTAACTATATCTGCCTACACAATGAGTAGTGTTCATCCATTGTTATTATTGTAAAGATCAGCACATGGTTAATCAATCATAGAAAATTGTTTTATATTGTATGCAAAAGATTATTAATGCTGTATTGTGTAAAAGCTTACCTAAGCTGATGTTCTCAAAACTGAAACATTTAATCACATTTGTCATATTTTGAGTTTTTTGCTGAATATACAAGACTGTGTAACACTAATTAAAACAGTGTGCAACAAGGAACTCACTGGGAATATACTGATAAAGAAGACAGATGCACAGAGAGTTACTTCAGTGGAAATGATCTAAGTGATTTTTTTGGTAAAGGAAGAAACATCAGTCCAGAGCAGAACCTCTGTATCTAAGGTTCTCAAAACATCTTAGTAGTTTGAAGTCTTGTGTTGGACCCAAAACTGTACAGGAACTACTAATATACATCCAAAATCTTCTGAGATTTTGGTCTATGGCACCAAGTTTCACATTAAACAGCTGGTCTAAGGTGCTCGAATACCACAGTGATAAGTAATGTGTAAGCATGTGTGAAACTTGATGAGTCTCATGGAAATTCTGTTATGAAGGAAATCTTGAAATGGCAGTGTATTATTGCTGTTAAATCTGCAGCTGGGCTGTAATCCAGCTTCGCCTTCAAACCTAACCTCACGAAAGGACTGTGCTCTGTCAGTCCTGTTGCTTCAGAGTGTGGTACTGCAGGCACCTCACACAACCCTCAGTGCTTTGTAGGTCACACTACTCACTGTCTCTGTTGTGCTGCTCCTTGCTGTTCAGTTCCCTGGGCTGGGCAGTGCTTGGTACAAAGCCAAGCAGTGTTTGTGTTGCTTGTTGGGGAAGGACAATGAGAAAAAAAACCAGAGGTGATTTTTCCAGCTCCATTGGTTGAGTTGCTGCAAAGGTTTGAGGGTTTACTGGATCCTTGGATGTTTCTTTATTTGTTTTAATCTACAGCTGGCTCATCTGGGGAGACTTGGTTGCCAGTCTCTGATCGATGAGGTGCCCATTCTTTTTGGAGGTGTCTCTGAAGTGCCCATTCATGGAGGAGCAGGAGGCTGGGACTTGCAGGAGAGTGCCCTCCCAGAAGCTGTGCAGCATTCCTGGCTGCATGCAGTGCCTGGCACAAGGTTACCAGTGGCAAAGCAGCTCCAGTGCTGGGAGGTGAGGTCCTGCCACTCACCCTGTCCCTGGAGAGCTCTGAAGCGTTGGACTTGCATCTGGCCCCTGCCACATAGGAAGGCTTGGGAGGGAAGTGGGAGAGCAGCTGCTAGTAGGGACAGGGGGATGGAGGGAGGCAGCTGTGAAGTAACTCACCAAAAGCACCTTCTTTGCTCAGATGGCACAATGGGCCTCAGCCCAGAGCAGACCTCTCCCTCCAAAGTGCTGCCAACTAGCAGCTCAATCACTCAGCCCTTTGTGGAGCCTGGTAGGGAAATGACATGTGGCAGGTCTGGCAACCAGCAGCTCTGCACAGACACAGGGAAACTTCAGGCAGCCACTATTGCAGTGGCTCCTCAGCTGCTTCCCCTCTTTCTGCTTCTCCCAGGAAGAGGGAGTGTTTAATGTAGAGCCATAGCTGCACAGTGAATGATGAAGGAATGAGAATGAGCAGCCTTAAGAGTTCATACAGCAGTGGCCTTCTCTGTTCAAATACAACGTGCTGTAGGTTTCTCTGAATGCAGAGCTACTCAGGAATGAAAAATGCCTTCTATTTGTATGGAAAGAGGAACTGTGCTCAGGAAAACACCAATTCTGGAAAAGTTTAGGCACTTATACTGACCTCCAGATGGTTAAAGTAGTGGCTGAAGTCCTTACTGTATAAGCAGGGTAGCACTGAGCAATAAAGGGGAGATTTTACCTTTATGCTTATTATCTTGAGGCTGTGCTGGGAATTTGTGTGCACCTTTGGCCTTCCTATTTTAATACGAAAGTTAAGTGCAAGAATAACACTGCAAATTAGTTCAGTACTGGACAAAATATTTGAGTGGAGCTTCACAAAATCAGTATATCAAAAAGATTATTGTGCTATAATGGCATAGTGGATGCCCCAGGACAAAAAGCATTTCTGTATATTACATTGTATAAGGAAGTAGAGAAGGGGCATAACAGACTGGTGGCTTCCCAGACAAAGCACAGCAGTCTGACTACAAGTAAGGCCCATACTGCTAATGAAGAAAGTGATTAACCACTGGGAGAAGCTGTACTTTTTTCCAAAGAACATCCTAGACCTAGCAAGTAGTACCATTCAAATGCAGTTAGCATCATGCTCACCTTGATCAGAGGGTCTGGCATCTGCCTCTTTCATTTACCTGTTTAGAATTTCCCATGCTGTTGATGGAAAGCAGTGTGACACAGTGGAAGAGCACTGAAATACATTACTAAATTTTCTTGTGAGTTTACTAGTCTTAACTCTGTGAAATTCTGGCAGTTAACAGCACTGAAGGACTAAAAGGACTTGGTTGCCTGGAAGGTTAAAAGACCTCTTTTATTTTTTTTGGAACTGGCACTTGCAATTTTATCTGCTTGAAAACAGGAAAATTTTACAGATTATATGGGTGATCGTCTGTGGAAACAAAACCTGCTGTGGAGTTACTAGCCTGAAAGATGAAGTTCCTGTTCTTTTTTTTACCAGCAGTTAATGTGATTATTAAAATGTTGCATCAAAATTAGAATAAACATTGCCTGGGAAAAGTCATGTAACTTCAATGTGAGCACAGTTCTCTTTCAGGTTTTGTTATGAGCATTTGACTTTGCAAATATTTTCCAATTCTTTTTACCCCGTGAAACTGGCTGTGGGAGGTTTAGTTTGTTTTTTCTTCCCTGCTCTTCTGTTTTAAGTTGACATTTTTGCAACTCTACTCTGGTGTGGTATATTATCTCCACTTCTCACTGCTCCGATATATTTTGCTTGGGATAGACATGCATATTTAATAACTAGGAGAAGGATTCTTTCTAGATGCCATAGAATTGGATTATCATCCCATTAGGCATGAGGCCTCATGTAACCAGGGACACTTAACTTTTGACCTTTGTGAGAAAGATCATTTAATTTAACTGCTCTTTGTGTACAGCTGAACCAGGTGAATCTGGGAAATTCTCAACTCAGTTTTATGTTTGTTTAACAAATCAGGAAGGGCTTTTAGCTGGAACAGCTGTGATTTTCATCTCTTTTGATACTATCCTAATACATTCTCAAATCCCTGCCTTAGATTTATGTCCCGTATATGGGAAGAATTGGAAGGAGATAGACAGATAGATTAGATAGATTGCACTCAACTATATGTTATGCCTAGATGTTTATCACAGCTTTATAATGACCGTATAAACCTAGATGATAGTACAGATTTGGCTATGGCTCAATAGTTAAATTTAAAATGAAAATGTCATTTGAAACCCAAATGAAAGAACATATTTAGCTACACTTGAAGAGTACACAGCAGGTTTGGGTCATATGTGGGTGGTATGTGAGGGTTTCAGACCTCTCTGTCCGTACAGAAAGTGTACTGTGGGCAATCACAGTCCACTAAGCCCGTATAGGTACAAGCAGCATGGGTGGGCACAGAGCACTCATCCAGGCATTGTACTTGCTGAAATGTCTCAGTGATTGTCCAGTAAAGCCTGTAGGTTAGCTGACAATTTGCAAAATTTGTTAACATCACTTATTTAAAAGATTTCTCCAAAGCAGCTAAGTGCATGGCTGGGGTCATTTGTAAGATGTGGATTTACTTTGGGGATATCAAAAAGAAAGGGAAGAGACAAAGTGGCAAGCAAATTTATTTCTAGCATTTTGATATGTTTATGTTTGTTTGCAGGTTTGCTGGAAATGCAAAGGATTTTCGCAATGCCTTAAACACGAGCTTGTCTTTAGTAAGCAAACTATACTATTGTGGGCATCAATGTGGTCCAAAATCCTGTATATTAATAGAAACATCTGTGTAGATCTTTGTGGAAGCAGGTACATTTCTTTGGAGTTTCCTTCAACTGTTTAAAATGCATTAAATGCATCATGTATCTCCATGGAAAACATCACATCCCTGAATTATTTACATCTATTTCCTAATGAGGAAATTGGGCTTTCTTTTCTAACTACAGGCAGTAGCTTTCTGGTAGCATGCTCTTTCATCGAGTAAAGCATCTAGGTGCATTCTGTCTGGAATATTTCATACCTGAACACTGAGTAAATGACAAATTAATGTGGCCTGTTGAATTGGTTTTGCTCTTACAAAACAAACAGCCCCTATGACAGATAATTATTCCTCCATTCTACTTCCATCTTAGAAACTTTTAAAAATGTCCTGCAAGATTTTCCAAGAGAGAGCTTCCTTATTCATGGATATGTGCTTCTTCAATAATGAACTTCCCTGTGGAGTCCAGATACTTATACTTCAAAGTACTTGATTTCAAAGCTGGATCAAGCGGCAGAAAAAAACATTTTATAATTGGCTAAAAAAGGAAGCCGATCCATCTTTTTAAAATGCCTTTCAAAATATTTATTTACAATGTTTCAAATTTTTTTTGTATGTGAATAATCACAATGTGAATTAATTTATCTCTTTTTCATAGACATTTTACTTTGCGATTGCTTCCATTGTTATCCTTTTTCATTCTGGCTTTTGAAAATCCAGCAACAAATGGGTAGAGATTTTACTTTTCATTTACTCTGTAGCCTCCAGTTCAAGGTATTAGCAAATGTTGTTCAAATGTTTTCAGGTATGGTGAATTTGACTGAAATTAATCCCTAGAGAATAATTTGTCTAATGGACTAAAAGCTGGTGGCAACATATTGTTTGTTTCTCTAGTATGTGAATTTTGTTTAATTGATTTCCTAAATATTGAAAATTCAAATCCAGAGATCTGGGGAATCCTTTGACTTATTTGTAACAAATGAAACTGAATTTCAGTTTACTATAACTCTCATAGTATCAAGTATCTCGAGTATCTCTCATAGAGCCACAGGATGTACTATCTTAATAGGTAAGACAATAAAAATATAGAGTTCTAGCTGCTTTATTTTCTCTGATTCTAAAACCAAACTAAACTTTATGGCCTTGATGCTATATTTGCCTAGCTCCTACCAAACACATGATATTGCAGGATTGTAGCATGTGTTGTAGAGAAATACAAATCCAGCTTACAAGGGCATATGGTGTTGTGTGGGGGGACACATCATCTCCCTTCAGTTCTCACCACGACCACCATGGCCTTAATGGGAGAGGAGCTATGTAGAAATCTGCCTCTGTGATGGCAAGGATATCAACAAATGCAAGAATCTGTCTCATTTTAGCAGTAGAAGATGTATGAAAAATCTTAGCTGTGATTGTTTTATCCAGACTCATTCTCTGTACATATGCTTGTGTCATGAATACCAAATTCCAAATGCAGCATAAACATGATAAAACAACCATTAGCTGCTAGGAGCTGCCATCCTCATTTATGCAGAATTTCTGGCTGTCCAGCCTCAGATGACCCAGCATTATCACATTCTGGAATTAGTAGCATTGGTTTTCTAATTTGCCTGTGCTGAATCTGAGTTTTCACATCATGTACTTTGCACAATAATACTACTTATAGATCTTTCATTTTTCTACAGAAATTAATTGCCTGTACCACAATGATTTATAGTCAGACTGAACATGATTATTAATTTTCCTGATGATTGTACCAGTGGGTGGCAACAAATCTACTTCTGATAGGACCAGCTTTGAAATGCTGTGAAAACTAAAATGTCCATACGGTAATAACAACTAATTTTTACCTTAATCAACTAACACTTTAAAAGAATTTAATATAGGGCACTTGTGCCTTGTGGGGAAACTTGTTTGAAACCTACTGTAAGGTGCTGAGTTATTTATGAGAATAATTATACATTTGTTACTTGAGTTTGTACTGGGAAATCAGGCTTTGAAATTAGACCAAAATACCATTAAAAATGAAGTCAGTGTTGTATATGTTAGAAACTTCAGCACTGAAGTAAATAGTATTTAACAGAAAAAAGAACAGCAGTTATCAGGAAATCTTTAACAGAGAAAGAACAGTGGTTATTAGGGAATATTAAAGCTTGACAAACTCAGCTCGTATTTTCAGGCTTGTTTCTGCTTAGTGATGCCTTTGAGCTAGAGTAAGATCACTGCAGTGTTTCTCTCAGTTCCCTGATGATGGGGAGGAAGTGTGCACACAGCTTTTCCTCTGCACTGGTATCTTTCTGCATGGCACGGGCTGCCTTCCCTTTCCACAATGGTTCTTGGCTTTGCTGAGCTGGAGCGTTGGACAGACCTTTAGCCCATCTCCCTGACAGCTGATTTGCTGATTTGCACTCTGACTTTGGCAAAGTCACTTCATGTTTCTGGGCCAGAGTGTCCTTGTCTGGGTAACGTTATTTGTTCCCCTGGTTCATCACTTTGATGTAAGGATGAAAACTGCTGCCTAAGAGACAAGTGGTGACAGGATGGATGACAGAGTTGTGAATTTTGCTTGTAGAAATTCATGCACATTGTGTACATGGACTGTATTTCTCTTCCAGTTTTGGACAAATAATCTGTGCAAAACACCATCCAGCCTGCAGGGGCTTGCAGGGCCATGCAGTTGGAGTACTGTCTACACATCACTTGCATAGTGTTTGAAAATTTACCTGTTGTACCTCTTAGGAAATACAGAGCTTGGTTGAGCTTCGGCTTCAGCTTCTCTCTGGGAGAGCTTGAAGAAGAATCACAGGGCATATATGACACAGTGTGATCAAATGCCAGAAATATTTTGTTCTTTTTTTCTTCCCGTGATTAGTGGCATTATGCAGTTATGCAAATAATCTGTTATTTATATCTAGACACATTATGCAGTTATGCAAATATTCCATAAATAATTAATATTTCCCACAGTTATTTGGGGGGAAATATTCACCCAAAGCATGTAACATCAGCTGTTTAATATGCTGTGTGTATAGAACACACTTCTAGTTGTGTCATACCTCAGGTACCCAGCTCAGTGAGGTTCCCAAACTCCAGTGCACAGACCAGTAGCAGCCTTCAGATTGCAGCAGGACCATGGCCAGTCATATAGAGAAGACTGTTGTCATGTACTAGTTTAGCTCCTCGTCAGCCTCCTTTCCATCTGCTTTGTTTTGATGTAAGTTATGTTAGAAGGCACTGCAATCCTGGTGCTTGCTGAAGAACACCAGGTAGGTGGTGAGCTCAAAGAGAATTATTCGTATTTACTGTTTCTAAACACCTTGCTGAACTGTAGTTCAGAGCACAGCACAGGACTCTGAGAGCTGAACTGCCCATGTAGAAAAGAGACCTGGGTGATTTCAGAACACCTAAGTTACAAGCCTAGGTCTTAGAAGGGTGGAAAACATTCAGTATCTTTTTCTTCTGCACTAGGCTTATAGGTGTGCTTAGCTGGACTGGGTTACAGGGAGCTACTGAGTCATCTTTAGGCACATAGTGATATTATGGGGACATACAAAGAAGGTTTTGAGGGATTCTGCCTTAGAAGCTTAGATTCTGTGTTCTGCCTTAGAAGCTTTTTATATGGATAATTCAGGTGATCGAGTATGTGCTTGATTTTAACTGAACCAAAATGCTGCTGTCAAAGCCCAAAGGAAATCATGATTAAATGATGAAATGTCTATTTCCTGCATAAAATAAATAAGAGGAGAAGGAGAAGGAGAAGGAGAAGGAGAAGGAGAAGGAGAAGGAGAAGGAGAAGGAGAAGGAGAAGGAGAAGGAGAAGGGAAACAAAGTCCTTACTGATATTTTTGTTTGGTTTTATATTTTTAAAACCATTCTGAAAATGGTTACACAATGACAGAAAAGCCCACCATTTCTTTAAAATCTAATTCTTCCCTTTAGAACCTGGAATATATAAGCAAATAACAGAGAGAAAGCAAGTACAGAAGTAGGAAAAGTACAAAAAGTGAAAAGGAAGTAGCAATGAGATAAATGAAGAGAACACTATACAAAGGAAAAGAAATGGCAGATAGAAAAAAGTCTGTGTGAGAAAGTGAGGGAAGGAATAAGAGAGAAAGTGAGGGAAAGAAGAATTGAGAAAGTGAGGGAAAGAAGAATTGAGAAACAGAACAAAATAAAGAGCTCAGAATAAAACCATAGGTCATGACAAGTCAAGGAGAAGACTGTAGTAAAGGATGGGAAAAGCATGGTCAGCAAAATAAATTAGCAGGAACCAGTGTTTTGAAACAAGGCAATAATTGTGGCTGGAAAACACCTGAAGAATGAAACACAATGCCAAAACAGCTGGGGAGAAAGTAACTGAACAACAGAAATGTGGAAAATGCAATATATAGGTGTTTTATAATGTATAAGATTGTGTTTAGATTTAGCATGATTTTGGTGTTCATGAATGTGCCACTTTTTCATGTAGATTAGTATTGCCCATATCACTCTTTTGCTGTATTGCCTTTAAAAGCAGAACTGATTTCTTGGCTTCGTTAAAGTCAATGAAAGCTTTACCATTTATGGTAAATTTATGCATCTATCCAGCAGCCCTCTTCCTCTTATTCCTCCTCCTTCACCACTCCTTCATACTTGAGTACTGTAGTAGATGAATAGGCACTATAAAGAGTCAGACTCAGACAAGTTTCACATAAAATCCAGCTTCCTAGTGTTCACAAAAGGTTATCTATTCTGACTCTGCCTATCTTCTGCTATCTAATGCAGAGTGAACACTCTGTTTACATTTCTCATATATTTTCCAATCTGCATAAGTCACAGTACAGATTAATAGCTCAACAAAAGTTTGACCTTCTATTCATTTTGTGTTAAGCCCTCTTTCTGAAGGGACATTCTGTATTTAATGGAGCCAAAATTCTTTTCCCATCATTTCCCAGTGAGAAAAGCATAATCTGCATGCAACCCACTTTAGCATCTGGCTTCCCCTATATCTCATCTATCCATTAAGAGCAAAGATGGCATGGACCCCTGAGTTTGGTCCAGACTCCTTAAAAAGTTCTGTGGGATACATGCAATTGAGAAAATCTTGACTTATTCATGTTTCTGATAGAAATCCACATGCAATTCACTTGTTATTATAACTAAAAATAAAAACACACACATTTTCTGACTTAACTTTGAATTTTGGGGTGGATTCAAAACTCAAAGTAATGCCACGGAAGTATGAAGGGGAATGAAGTCCATGTGAAGTCCAGCAGAATGCAGTATTTATTGCATTTTAATTGTACCCTATCCCAACCACAGCTCTGCCACCAGGAGAAGGAGAAGATGGAGAGACTTTATGCTCTGCTCTGATTTGTGCTGTCAAGTTGGTTTCACATAGGCAGATCAACTCTGTGTGTGTGCCTCCACACAGACAGGGGCCACTGGTCACAGGGCACATGAGTCACAGCTTTAAGCTACTTTAAGCTCCCTCAACACCCGTCCTTTGGGGAAGATGCCCACTGCTGCAGCAGCCTGGCTTTACACCCTGTGAAGGAGGTGCCTGTGGACTTGTTAAACAACTTCCACCACCTCAGGGCAATGAATGCTATGAGGAGACAGAGGACACCAAGCACATATTTCCTGCAGTGTGGGATGCTGACAGCCCAGCCTGAAGCTATCCAGTTGTTTTTTAATTACAACTCTAGTATTTCTTGCCATGTAAACAATAGCCAATATCTTGAGGAGAAGAGAGTATGAGAAGAAGCAAATTATTGTGCGGGGGTGATGGAAAGTTGGAAAACGTTAAGTATAGCAGGGACTGCTAAGCACAGCTGCAGGCATTGAAAACAACATGTTCTCTCCTAGTTAGGCTTGTAAAATACAAGGGAGTGGTCCACTGTGCATCACTGTGGCAAAAGTCCTAATTTCTTGTGGCCAAACATGCCTCTAAAATCCATCAGTGTCCTTGGGACATTTAAAACAGACTTGTGTTCTGGTCTGAAAAGTCT
This sequence comes from Catharus ustulatus, assembly GCF_009819885.2. NCBI lineage: Eukaryota > Metazoa > Chordata > Aves > Passeriformes > Turdidae > Catharus > Catharus ustulatus. The sequence continues at coordinate 16,281,644 of NC_046229.1, read as the reverse complement.
AAGGCTAAGTGGGGTGGGACAGAAAGACTTTCCAGATGTTCTGGCAAGATGGTGTCTGGCTTTTCCAGGGAATGGGAAGAGTCCTCAAGACCTGTCTGTGGTCAAAAAGAAAGGTTCTCCCTAAAGAGGACCAGCTCTTGGCTGCTGGCTGGGCCAGGTGTTGCCTTTCTTGGACCTAACTAATCTGGGCTTAAAGTGGAGGGATTTCCCTGAAGTTCATGGAAGCTAAACCAATCTTTTACTGAGTGAACCAGGGTTTTCTAAGCTGTACTTGTTTATTTGTACTTTTTTATCACTAAGAATTAAATTTTTGACAATTGAAGTTTGTATTTTCTAATTTGGCTTTGGTTTGGCTTTTTATGCTGTGGTAGGACGAGTTAATTGTAATACTGTTGAATTTTGTAATTACTTTAAAAGTCATATGAAGTATTTACTGATTTAGCATCATAGAGGAAAGAAAAATTGTGCTGGGGAAGAGCTGAATTAATCTGGAAGTTCACTACTATTTTCTGCTCATTTCCCTTTTCCTTATACAGTTTCTTACGGATCTGATTTCTAGAACAGCAGAGATTTCCTTGAAATGAAAATGTTTAAAGGAATCCACTAACCATTGTCCTTGTTAGTTGGAAATGAATGCTTATTGATCAGAAATATTGATCTAGCACTTTAGATTAAAACAATACTTTTGGTAGTGCAGTCAAAAGAGTTTAAAGACTAAAGTAAAAATGTAACTTCCACTGGCTACCAAGTGATCGATCGTAACTGATACCACTGCCATGGAACATAAGTTTACTGTGACATCTCTTATCTGCACTGAGGAGTTTGCCCTCATTGCTTTGTGCCTTATGTATAAATGATTGATGTCAGCTTTAATATTTTTTAGAAACAACTTTCATTGTCTCCCGTGCATTTGCAGTGCTGAAAATTACTTATATTAAAGAATTTCTCAGCTAGAATGTAGTCATTAAAATAAGAACAGTCTTCAATAGCTCCAGCCTATGTCTGCTATTACATTCATATAGCACAATCCAGAAATAAACAACCTTAAGTGGATGTAATAAGCCAAATTTTCTCCTCAGTTCCACCTTTATGCTCTCACTCACTTCAGCAGAGGTGGGTAGGTGTGACCAGTCACTGAACCCACGTCATATCCCTTCTAGCAGATTAAATACTTACTAGTGGAAAAAAAGGTCAGAAACATTATAAACAAACTCTGGAATATGATGAAGATTGGACACAACACTTCTACTGTTACTATTACAGGAAAAGAAAAAAAAAAAGCATTACCCGGATAACATAAGGAGCCTGGGAGCCTGTTGCCTATCAGAATTTATTGGGGACTTGATGCAAAAGTAGACAAATGAGGTTGTTAAGTGACGCTTTAACTGGAGGCCATAAGAGTTTGTGCAGCTGTGTGTCATGCCTGCCTCTAAAAGGCAATGTGAAATGCTCTGAACTAAAAAATCCTTGTGCCTGGCTTTCAAAGCAGCAGTCCTGCGGCTGTTAAGAAAAAATATGTGCCTGCTGGGACTGATAATAGCTGATCATCATCACCTATCCCACTGCAATGCTTCTCAGTGCACTTTATTTTTTGAGCAAACAGAGCATGTATATTTTGCTTTTGCATGAGGCTAGATTACAAGCAATAGTACGCTTACATAATAGTGTAGCAATTTTTACGGCTTGCATTTGTGTCTGCTAACTCACAATCAATGGCCAATATCAGTATATCTGTACAGAAAAATACAAATGTTGAATGAATTAATTCACTTCCTTCTCATTGTAAGTTAAATGTATCTTTCAGTACTGATATGTCTTGCTAAGACCAGTAATAGAGACAGAGACTCAATGTTTCTCTTTAGACATGACAAACTAGGAGGGAATTGAATTCAGCACATGATGAGATCCTCAGTATTTTCTCTGGAAAGAAAGTGGGTTTGTATGTGAGTCTTGAGGCCCAAAGAACCCCAGGGCAAAATTAACTTTAAAATGGAAACTGTTGTTCATCTTCAGACCCCTAAACCAATGTATTATTTCCCTGCTCTGTTCCTAAGCAGAAGCCATTCTCATATATTGCTCTGTTATTTTTTGAACTTTGCAGTGGCCAAGAGAAGGCCCACAGAGGGTAGAGGAACAATTCCCAGGTCTCTACTAAAGCAAACTGCATTTAGAAAAGTCCGACAGCTTGTGACAGTGAAAGCAACTCTGGGTTTCCAAGTTATAAACAGGGGGGAAATTTAACCCACTGAGTTTTATTCTTCACACCAGTCATTTCCCAATGGAGTTGTATCATGAAGATATCAATATAAAACTATGGAGAAGCAAATTCTTCAGATTTTGCAATATTTGCAAAGATGTGACTTACCAGTAAATATCTGGTAAAGAGTGATCTTTCCAGCTGTTCAGGCAGCACTGCTGATTCATATATTCCCCATCTCTTGATTTTCATTTTAAGCCACCATTCCAGGCATTAATGTGTTAATTGTCAGGGTTGTATGAATTTTAGTAAAGCCGTATTATTTTTGCATGGCAACTATTAAAAATATTTTCCTCTTAATTTCACAAGGGATACTGAGACTTTCAGAGTTTTTCCCTCTTGCAGAAGGGAATAATTTAGATTTTCTTCCATCCCTGTCAGAAGTTGAACAGACGAACAAAACAGATTCTTCAGAGACAATTTTACACAGAGTTACATCCATCCAATTCAATTATAAATTAAATTGACTAACGAACCATAGCTCATTATGGGAATCAATTACTCAGAACTGTCTTTGGACCAAAAATGTGGAAAATAAAAAATAATGGTCATACTTCAATATACCAGATTGTCAGTGTTTGAAAGCTCTGTTTTTCTCTAGCTTGGCATAGACCATCGCCAAAAAGAACTGATAATCATTTGTTTTACTGCTTGTAGAGATGTTCCTGCTTTATAAAGACTAGTTAATTCTTGAGTTTGATCTCTTTGGGACTAGCACCTCAGGCTTTTTTGAGTCGACAGGCCAACCCTGAAGTAATGTCATCACATGGGGATCTTTCAGATCAACTTATGCAAATGTGTTATTAAAAGAAGCCACATTTTAGCCTCTGGTGCAATCCAAACAATAGTAGTGGAAAATGCTGTGAGGTGGCATTGAAGGCATTTTCTTAATAAAATCATTCTTGTGACATAGTCATCGCTGGCACTCCCCTCTGCAATGTTTTTAGCTGAAATGTGTAGTAAAAGGAAAAGCAATAAGAGAAATGAATCCTGTTAGTTTAAGAGTGGTGTGAAATGATGATGAAGGATTATTTAAAGTCACTAAATAAAGCCCTCAAGAGATACAGAGCATCCAGAATATCTGTTTAGTATAGCTGGTAGAATCATTTGAATAAAATATGTGGGTCTGGGCAGCATCAAGGGCATCCACACAAGTGCATGGTAGGCACACAAGGATAGATCCAGCACTCCTCCAAAGTATCAGCCTGCTGGGAAGCAAGGAGAGCAGAGTACCTTGGAGGCTTTGCCACTTCTTCTGCCATAGCTTCCTGTTGGCTGGTACATGGAGAAATGCAAGTCAAGTAAAACACTTTTCACAGTTCATGTGTCAGGCCTTGAGTTGCTGAAATCCCTAACTATTAAGCGTTTTCCTGATATAACTTGATGTGTATAATTCAGCAGGATTAAACCAAAGTTTTTCACTGGTATTTAGTTGTTATGAAATTTTGCAAATGAGATAATCCTAATCTCTGTGAAGTATGCTTCGTTGCTTGGTCATTTAAAAAGCATTTCCAACCAGCATATGATATCAAATCTTGTTGCATCTTCTCCCTTCCCTCCCGCAGGCAGGGCAGGAGGGCTGCCTCTCTCATTAGGGCTGGCTGTGCTCTCTCAGAAGCAGTTTTCATGAATGGGAGCGGGTGTGACGGAAGACAGGCTGGAAGTCAGGCAGCTCATCTTACCCTGAGTTTGCTTTAGACCAAACAGTTCAAAATTGGGCTTATTTAGGAAGCCTAATAGTTAGGTTAATGACCTGTGCCTTCCTTGCCATCATTATTTCTTATAATCCATCAGAATTTTTAAAGCATCTTTCTAATATGCATCAAACATTGAATATTACTGAATTGCACAAGTATTTTAGGGACATATTAGGGACGTGCTCACTTGAATACCAGTGTTATCAGTTGACCAAGACTTTTCCCCCCAGTAATTTCTTTTTCCAGCCCTACCCTTTTTGCACTGATCAGCAGAGCTTTAAGCTGAAATAAGATGGGCATTGCAGCCCGACCGTTACTTAGCAAAGTCTGCCACCAGTTTAATTTGAACCAATTAGAAAAGCCAATCTTCCTTAGTTCAGACCTATATTAAAAGATATCACATTCAAAGGCTGGCTGTGCAGGCCATTAATTAGGGGTGTCCGGCGAAGCGCTGCCCTCAGCTGTCGCCAAGCCGTGGCGGGCGCCCGGCCCACCTGTTGCAGGCAGAGGAGCTCAGCAGTGGCAGCTTCTGCACAAGGCCCCTGGCTGGCCTGTGGGGAATTTGCACTAATTAGAATTAGTTGTCCCTCCGCAGCCCGGCCCCTGACACAAATTGCATTCTGCAGCTTTTTGTTCCACTTGAATTCACAGACAAAATAGCCCGTGCCATGTTTGAAATGAAGCAAGGCAATATGAAAGGGGTTTATGTAAATGGTTAATATACTTTAACATTTTAACTAATATCTTTGGTGTTAGTTTCTCAAAAGGAAATGTGTTTGCTTTCTTCTTCTTTTTCTTAATAATTATTTATGATCACACTGTGCGTAATTTTAATACAAGCTTGTTCAGGTGTCATTAAATCATTGTTGGGCTTGACTGCATGTGTAAGGAAACAAGTGACCTTTAAAGATGATAGTTTTTAGTGGAAGCCATGGTAATGGGGAGCTGCAGAAGTACACATTGCACTGGCAAGAAAAAAAAGACCTTTCACACTTAGAGAATAACTTTATTGAATCATATGACCAATAAAGAGAAATTGTTTTTAAAAAATGTGACTAGGGCAAATAAAGGAGGTAAAGGGAACAGTGTGTTAATAAAAATACAGAGACAGATAGGTTGACTGCAAAGGTTGGAAAATTTCACTCACAAGGCACTGGTGGAAATGAGAAATCCTCTTCATGACAGAGGCTGACTGCATCAGAGCAGCTCAGCTGCTGAGTGGCATATCTGGCACCCCAGAGTCAGAGCTGGCACCTGAAGGCACCTGCCTGCAGAGGTGGTGCCTCTCATCAAACACTGATGCCTGACTGAGGCTGGAACTGAAACTGGAACAAAAAGGGTGATTAAGTATCCCTGCAGGAATTCAAAGGAAGTCATAAGAACTTCTCCAGAGAGGTAGAAAATCACAAGCACCCTAAAAATGCTCTTGATTGTTGCTGAATTATGAATCAGGTGTCCACATTTGCTGGCCCTGAGGATGGTAGAACATGCAGGTCAGACTGCCAGGGAGTCTATACTGATTTTGTTGGTATTTAGGTTTCGGAAGTGCAGTCAAAGCCTGTAATATTCTCTTTGGTATCCAAGAAAAAAAGGAAGAGCACAATAAAAGTGCCAATGAGTTTGCAGAGCTGGCAGATTTAGAGCAAATAGAACCTTCACAATTATTGTCTGGTCCAGGTTACATTCCATCTCCCTTGTCTGTACATTGATATTTTGTGGCTCGTCTATTGGTGGCAATCATGATTTTTGGAAAAAATGGTAAAATGTACAGAAAAGTTTTACAGACGTTGGGGAACTGATGTGCATGAGGGTTACTTGTCAGCCCATTGATGATCCCAAGTATTTTACTTAATGAATTTTCTTTAAACTTCCCTTCATTTGTATTTTCCCTTGCAAAACAATATCCCAAGTGCCTGTGATGATTTTAACCTAAGTAAGTGATCAATAATCATTGGTATATAAATATATTAAGGTATGAGGTTTTTGATTGCTAATTGCTGGCTTGATCTTGTTCTAATTAACATCAATTATATATTTCTGCTGTCTGTAACAGAAGTAGAGTAACTAAGAAATAGGCCCTTCCCTCTCTCTCTACTAGTGATAGATCTCTGAAGTTATCATTTTTCTCCAAATTTATTCATTGTTTCAATTTCATTTCCCATCTAGTATTTATTGGCATTACATTTCACATCCTGTTAATGCATCTAGATTCATTCATTAAGCTCTTGCTTAGTTCTGATGGTGATATTTTGCCAACCCCATGAATTCAAAACCCATGATTGAGAAATGCAAAAAATTATGAAACTATGCTAAATCACGAGGTTTTGTAGTAAGTGCATTTTGGCTTGTCTTATCTCTTTAGTGATTGTATGTAATGTGTATACAGTCAGTATATGCAGTGTGCCTGTATTCTATGTTTTTTTTCAAATTTTCCTCCGTAACAAAGGCCAGAAATATAATTCTTTTTTCTAACAGCTGAACTTGTTATCTTGCCATGTGACTCTAGAAGCTCACCAAGTATTACAAGCCACATCAATACTTCAGTAAAATCAAGGTCCTTCTTCTTCTTTTGGTTAGTTGTATGTCTCATGCTCTGGTCTTTTTGTTTCTAGCTCTGAAGTCAAGCAAGTACACCCAATATAAAAAGCTCTACATATGAAGACCACATTCACTTTCATGTGGGTTTGCCTAATTTTGAAATCCAGTTCCTGTAAGTCCATACTGCAAAAAAGCTTCCCTGGGATGGCACAGTGATGAACTTTCATTTTTGAAGATCTGCTCAACTGTAATTTTAAACCAGGGAGAAAAGCTGTCTTTTAAGAAAGAATATATTTCTCTGTTTACTAATCCTTGTCCCATGGATATTACTGTACTGTCAATGAGTAAAAATAGATATAGTATTTGGAATTTTATGCCACTTCAGCCTGCCACCCCTTTGTAATCTCTTGTCGAGGAGATTGGACTGGAGTAGATGTCCGTGTACTGAGTAAATTACTTTTACTACAAGCAAACTAGGAGGTTAACTGAATGCTCAGTGTTGGCACGAACTGCTGACCATGTTAGTCATTGCCACTTAGAGAACACAACTGTGTTACTCCACTACAGCAGTGGTGCCAACTCAGTTAACTCTGTCACTGCCACTCCACAAAGGAGATGTGTTGGGCCAAACCTTTTAGTGGTCCAGGTTTCCTCACCCATTCTGTAATTTCCAAATATGATCTTGACCTCAGAAGTTTATTTACAGACAAGAAACAAAGAATTTTACTCTGGAGCAATCAGACTCTGCAAGTGCAAATCACAGAGCCATTTGGTGAGCATGCTAGGGTCAACGTGGTTTGGCCCCTTTTATTCCCTACTCCCTCCTTTTCCTAGTGGAAGATGAAAATACAGGCCCATCTTAATGAAAGCAATTTTTCTATTAGTGCCACATGCCTTCTTTGCTGCTTGATAGACCTTGTCCCAACAAGAGAAGCTTGGTTTTTTGGACAATCCACTGTACTAAGAGCTCTATCAGTCCTCCCCAGAGGCTGAGCTCTGCTGGGCCAGAAGAAGGAATTGCAGTGGTGAAGCAGCTGGCTCAAAAAGTATTTTAGTTAAGAATAGAAGTTGCTAAATGAAGCACGGAGCAGATGGTGATTCCAGCATTAAAAGCATATGAAGAGCTCCCACTTGAATACCTGTGTTTTCAAAGATTTCTGGACACAACTATCTCCTGTTTCTAAGTCACTTATTTGGGATATGGTAAAATTAAAAACGGTTCTGAGACTCAGAGTGTGACCAGTATATCTGTGCTCCCTCTGGGTATTCTCCCTCTCCTCATCACACAGGTGAGAGAGAAAGGGGATAATTTTCAATGGGCAAAACAAATTGTAGAATTTCATGGGTCACATTTTGGTCCATTTATGCCCCATTGGCTAGCTCTGGGTAACTACTACTATAAACCATTCAGGTTTTCTCTTTTTCCTTCTCCTCCTCTTCTTCTTTTCCTCTCTATTCTTCTTCCCTTTTCCCCCCCACATCTTATAATGTCATCTAGTCATCCAAAGAAATTTACACAGGAGAGAAAAGAAAAAAACATCTTGCAGTTTTTGTTAGCTCCAGTACAGCTAATCTGTGTGTGACCTTGGTAGCCTGGTTTTCACGTAGATGCTCATTTTTTTAATGAAAAATTGTCTGTTGCAAAATATACTGATAAAAGGAGAATAAAATAATTTGTCAAAATTGTATGAATTTGTAATTCATAATAGGCAACAGCAATTTAAGGAAATAGTTTTCCACTACTGACACTGCTGTCAAAATAAATATGGGGAGGATAATTATAGTAATTAACAAAATAGTTAATTATACTTTTTCATAAGATAAGGTTGTGTGATTCCTGATTGGGAGTAGATCAATAACCAAATATCTCTCTCTACATATCTGATTATTACTACAGGGCTAAAGTCATTAATCAATTTTCCAAATTGTACAAAGCAATGGGAAAATATTATCTCAGCAGCCAGCTGTTCTGCAAGTCACATCTTTGAAAGTGCATCTTCACCCACATAACTCTGAGGTCTTACATTATATTCTGCTCTATAGGACTTGGCATACTGCTGCACCTAGGATACTTTTGAGGAGGATCAGGGATGTTAAAAAGCATGAACTTCCTTAATAGAAAGTAATACTCTCAGAGAGTGGGAAATCGTAGCAAATCTGGGCAGGTGAAACCTCTGTAACATAGAAGGAAAAATGTCCCTGTATGAATGGGTGTCTACAAATGAGATTCAGATAAGTGTGAGATGATAGGATATCAACCACACTTTTATAAGTGGTCATGAAAGTCCATATTCTTCGGGGACTCCTACCCCAGAAGAACATGTATATGTGTTTTTCCTCTTGACTCTCTGCAGTATATACCTGAAAGGAAGTTTCCAACACTGGGAAAGCATCCCAGAAAAAATCTGCATACACAAAATCTATTTTTCCAACTTCTGTACCACCATTCAGAAATGCAGCTCATATCCAGGCAATTGGTGTACTTTCTTATCTTTTGCAGACCAAAAAGGCTAAAAGTAAAGATGAAAAGGAAATGTTGCGATTGTGTTACGTGACAAGAAGTTGATGTAATCTGGTGCTTTGCAAACCGCTTCCACCCTCTTCTATCAGCCTGTCCTCTGCATTCCACAGTTCGTGACAAGAAGAGGCAGTTAGTCTTTTGCCTTGATTTTATCAATGATCATAAAGAACACGATCTAGCAAATCATGTAATCTTTTGTATAGGAATCAACTCTCTTAGCCAAATAATTCTGCCTTTTCCATGTCTCAGTAGAAAATAGATTGGAGAAACACAGTTTCTCAAGGGCAAAATGCAGACTTCTGAAAGCACCTCTGTGACTCTGGGGTCTGGATTCCTTTGAAAACAAAAGATATTTATGCTCCTAATACTCTTATATTTGAGACTTTAAATTTTTAAGTCATATGAGTGCTTTTGAAATGGATATTGCCATAAGCCCAATTCTACTGATGCAACCCATACAGACTCTTTACCTGATTAAAAATTGGTTCCAGTAAATTGAATTTTCAGTGTGTCATTTTTGCATTTGCTGACATTCTTGGGTCCACTACTGGTTGTATGTCATTGGTGTTCCAGGCAACTGGCAGCAAATAGCCTGTAAATTGCACAGGACAGCTGGGGAAGAGTGGTGACCCTCACCATTCCTCACTCTGCCCAAGCCCAGTGGCTGATGTAGTGCAGTGCTGGGAGTGTGACTATAGCACAACCAGAAGCCAAAGTATGGCACAATGAACCTCAGGAGGGCAAAAGAACATTCACATAGTCTGTGCAAAGCACCTCAGCTATATGGTACAGTACAGGAACAGTACAGGTTCACTGCAGTTTTGATGGAGAAGGAGGCAATTATTCCTCTGTCCCTTCTTTAGACATAATCCATCCTCAATGCATTCTCCTCCTCAAAGCACAGTTCTCTCAGAGGCCATGATCCTAAGTATGATCTGATCTGAGGCTTCAATCAAGTTACTGCGCCAGCAGGCAGCTGCCAAAAGGGGGTTTGCTCCCCCCCACCTCCTGTGGGTGCTGCAGCTCCCATGGCTGCACAGGATGTGATACACACCCTGCTGGGAACCAACACAGGTGCTGCTGCTGGGAAGCAGTGCAGCACAAAGGAAAGATTTTGGTCCAGCCCAGGTCAGTTCCCTGATCAGGCCAAAGCATGGTGAGGTGAGCACTCGGGGCACCATCACCGAGACAGGGAGGAGGAGACATATAGCCAGGATCTTGGGAGGACAGGACTGCCTCAGGTTTCTACTGATTGATGGTGTCTCCCCAGCCAAGCTGCATTCTCTTTTAGCACCCAAAGGGTTGATAATATATTTTCATACTTTCCCAAATTTCCATTTTTGGGGAAAGCTACTGTCAACAAAAGTTTTTGCTAATTTAATGGCAACTGAGTATGTAGGTAAAGAAACATTGTGGGTGGAAACAGATATTGGGGATAAGAGGAACAAAAAATATGTTTACATATGTGCCTGGATATTCCCAAGACAATTAAAATTCTTTCTTTGGAAATAAGTAGCAGAAACATTGAATTAAGTGTGAAGTTTGACATTTACTTCAGTGGGTGATGCAACTGATGCATCTCAGCAACTGATCCTGTAGAACAATAAGCAGTAGCCAAAGTCGGAATTCTTTTAATGCACTTTTGCAGCCACAGAATTTACCACATAATCCACCAGCTCCTATAAAATGGATGTATAAGCAGGCTTTTATTTTCATTAAGTAAAATTTAGTTTGTGATTTGCCTGATTTTCACAGATAGACTTCAAAACCAAAAAGCTTTTCTAAACAAGTAAATAAGTGTACAAGAACAGTACACATTTGAGGAGTACTAATCCTGAAGTCTAATAAGAGCAATGCAGAGTGGGGACTATAGTTTGGCAGTATGCTTAGCCTTCATTATTGGAGATTTTTAGCTGTAGATATCAGGGTGAGAAGACAAAGGGTGACAGATGCTTGTTGTTCAGAGTTTGCTGGTTTTCAGATGCCCTCTGTTGTTCCTGACGCATCAGGGAAGGAAGTTGTATCCATTCTCTATTCCGGAATTCTCAACTGTTTCTCATACTGTACTGAGTTTCTAAAAACCCAGCATATTTCCAGCAAGATCTCCCTGGCTTGTCCAATGTAGGTATGATAAATTGAAAAAGTTTAAAAAAAAAAAAAGTAAAAAAAGTTAAAAAGTTACAAGTTTCTAACCAGGGATATGATGTGGTCATCCCATAGCATGAGCCTCACAAAGCAGGAACTCTGCCACTACCTTTAGGCCCAGCAGAGCATAGGGGACCTTATTAACAGCACTGTGATGCTATTGCAGCATGCAGCAGGGCTTAAATGGTAAACAGAGAACAAGGAGAACTTCCTTTCCCCTTCTGTCCTCTCCCCAGATGTACGGTGTTAGGTTACTTAATTAATTTTAACAAGGGAATGACATTCCCCCTCCATTTGTGCCTTGTCTTGAAAGGATGCAATGTACAAATATCAGTTTCAGCACACGATCCCCCTCCAAAAAGAATGCTGGGCCAGATCCTGCCAAAATGAGTAGCAAAATCTCATCTCAGAAAAAAACCTGGGATTGGTCTTTGGAAAAAAATAACACATTTCCTGAGAACTCTAATTAATCTGTGAAGTACTCAATGTCTGCAAAGTTGTTCTTAGAAACTGAGATCTGGGCACCTTTGCTTGGAGGTGCTATTTATATCTTTGTATGCCTCTGCATGCAATAAAAGCCAGCATAAAATCATATAATTAGAGCAGCTTCTAATTGGAATGACAGGAATTAGGAGACGTGGATAACAGCCAAGGTAAAAACACATAGGGACAAAAGCAAAGTGTTCTGTAGAACACCACGAAAAGAATGCAAGTGCTGGAGTAAACTCTTATGCTGAAGTGGCTACTTAAAACGGATGGCTAAACAAAGGACAATTGAGGTGGGTAAATGAAAGGAGACCTTGCAAGCTACAACATACCAAAATAAAAAATCCTCTTCAAACTGTACTGCCTTTCAGGGAGGGTGAGGGGGCTGATAAGTTTATTTACACTTTTAAAAAGCGCTGCCAATCCCAATTTATCAGTTACTGTCTTGTGACAATTTATTCATTGTTCACTGTTAGAAGCTAGAAGTTACATAGGAAGCATGATTGGTGATAGCTTCTCTATTTCAATATGGTATAATAGAGATAACAGAGTGCCCAAAAGCTCTACAGCCGCCTTTTTGTCTGCTTTGTCTCTTTTCATTACTCTATCAGAATCTTCATTTAATATAATCCAAAAAAGCAAGGTAATTGCTTCACTTATCAGTTATCATCGCACTCGCATACTTATCATGTCAAAATTATTTATGTGGATGGCCAGGTTGATCTTGCTGCATTTAGAAGCTTAAAATTTGAATAACTGTTCTGCCAGTTAGGTTATCAAAATTGCAGCATAAACAATGAGTTTCTTCATTTTGTACCTTCGAGGGAGAATAGGAAGCATCTCATTGCAGGACTGGTTTACCCGTGGCTGAACACTGCTCCAGGGAGACTTACAGCAATTCTGTAGCCTGGCACTGAGTGCTGGGGACAGGCTTCATTTGCTAGATGAACAGTAAATAAAAATGGCATGATATAAATAGAGACAATAGAGAGAGACATAAAGGGGCATTGTCAAGGTTGTCATAGGTCCCAAATTAAAACAGTAATTTACAGACCTGTGCAATGCTTTCCAAGTTTGTCCCTTCTGTTTGAAACATGTTTCATAGCTCTTTTTCTATATTATTTTTATTTTCTTATGATTTTGGTAGATGGTAACTCACCTGTTTGGAAACCCCAGAGGCTGAAATAAAACAAAGCATGCAAGATCGGAAAGTCATTTTTACAAGTTTTTTTTTAATATAAAAGAAATTTCTTTCAGCCAAGCTCTTGAACACCTCCACAAAGAGTAACAGACAAAAGCCAAACTCAAACAGATACAAATAAAACAAAAAGAAATGTGCAAACATTTTTTCCAGCATGGGTGGGGAATTCATGGCATAGATATCTTTTCATTAAACTCTCCAATAGCCAGGAACCTCCTCATGATAATCCCTCAAAAGCACCTTGCAAACCACTGCACATTTTTACATGATGACTCCTCTGAAATTTTTTTAATTGAAAGCGGACAAATTGTTTTTCATCTTCTTTTATTCTCCTAATAATGAGCATTCCAGAGGTTTTGTAAAGCTCTTTGTTGAGTGAGCAGAATAAATCCCAAGTGAGCAAGGGCAGCAGTAACATTGGCCCACCACAAGACATTCCAGTGAAAGAGGTCCTGAGCAATTCACACCACCTGTCTGAAAATTAGTCTACATCTATATACTAAAGAAGTGAGGAGGGGTTTAACATGAGTTTATAAGTCCTTTGCATACAGAGAACTGCCAAGTTCAGTGAGTTTTTAATTATTAAATGTTTTCTAACCTGTGTGTTCCCAGGCTGGTTTGGCTGCCTTGCTTCTTACACAGCAGCCATTGTGGCAGGTTGTGCTGCTGGCAATGACCAGCCATGGAACAGTGAGGAGTGAGAGGGGCAAACAGCTTTTAGCCCTGCATCAAGCCTTGAATCACTTTCAACTGGCCTCTCAGTCACTGCTTGGGCATTTCTATTCTAGACCCTCTGCTTGTCATTTCCCTCAGTTTTTAAGAAACTGGTTGGGTCTGTCAAGAATCCATAGGTGTACCAACACTTGACAAAGCTCTTGAATCACAGACAGAAAAGACTAATACATTTCTTTGCTGTAATTTTTTCACTGGGTATGAAACAATTCTTTGTCATTACTCCCTTTAGCAATAATTACTACAACCTCTGAGACTTAGTAAATCTTGGGTAAAAGTCACAGCAGAGAAAAAGGCAGTTTGAAATACGAATTGTAATTTCTCAATAGGTTGCAATACCAAAATTATGTGGGCAAACAGAGATCTTGTGCCTAGGTCAGTACTCACAATACTTTTATAGCTTGAATTTCAGGGCCTTTTGACCCAGTTTTGACCCAGATATTTTGTGGGTTTGGACTTTTGTGCATTTTATTTACCATATATCTTTACAGCAGGCTTCACATTCAACACTTATCTCACATAATGATTACTCATGCAATTAATGGCAAACAGCAGAGGGCAATGTTTGTGATTTTTTTCCCAATCTTTGTTCTGTGGGGGGCTCTAAAATATATTTTATAAATGTATCCAGGCAGTCATTATCCATATCATGTTATGGGTTTTCTAACTTCACATTGTATTTGATTCAAACATCATAACTCTTTCCAGGACAAAGACTTGTAACATTACAGATGCAGGGAACAGAGAGGTCAACAGTTGACAGCTGGTGGTTGGAGACACACAATCACAATATTTCCCAAGTTATTACAAAAATATTTAACTGAACAATGATGGAAGAAACTAAAAGAACCTAGTAAACATTAAAAGTAAACATAATTGTTGCAAATTTAATTAAATTCTCTGCTGTCTTTGATGTGATGGCTGATCTGTAAGTCTTTCAATTTCTTTGCTTTAATATCAGCATTTCCTCAGTCTAAACCTTTTTGAGACAGTAGTGTTTTATCTCAATTATTGCTTTTTCTCCATCAGTCTTTAAATGTAATCTCATTTGCCTTTATGGATACTGTAACCCTTCTGAACAGCTTTTAACCTTTTTAAAAATCGCCTTGACCTGAGGATGCCCAAATTTCTTTTTCTTCTTCCTTCTCTGATTTTTTAAAGCAATATTGAATAATAAAAATTGGACAGATGAATGATTTCCTATCCAGAGACCTTCACGTATAGTATTTAAGGATGCTAGAACTGAATTTTTGTTATAATAATAATAATAATAATAAATTAAGATACTTCTGTTTAGCTTTCTGATAGTAAAGAACCTTCAGCTTTGACCTCCATTTCAGTGGCAGCATTGTACCCGGTGCTGCCACAATATTAGCTTTATCTTTTCAAAGGAAAAAAAGCTTTCTTTGTACAGTAGCACATTAGCTTCAAAGAGCACTTACCTCAAGAGTCCAGCTCATCCTTCTGGTAAATTTAAGAAATACTCAGCTGAAGATTGTCTGTTTCAATCATGGGTAACATAGATAACTTTGTGTCTAAATGTCACAAAGCAAGCTTTATGTCTGCTTTGTCTTTTCTCCCCACCCTTTCAGTTTTATTTTCTCATTTAGTATCTAACGAAGATGCAGGCTAATGGAAGAATGATACATGAGTACAACTAACCCTCCTAGATTTGATTGTAAATGTAGAAGTTGCTATTCACCACAATTTGGTAGCTTTGTGTGTCTTAGGTGGTGGGGGCTGGGGGGGTGGGGAATGAATATCTTCACATGCAGTACAACACCTACAGAGTCAAAGGTGCACTCTTTGCATCACCAGCCTGGCTGAGTAAATTCAGTGCTGCACGGGTCCCTACAGCTGCCTGCCCCATGTCAGCTGGTGTTTCCTTTACTGCCTTACGTATGAGACAGGTATGCAGGCTTTCTGAACCAGCTGGAGGTGTGCACACCAGGCAGTAACACCCCAAAAGGCTTTTCCCCAGTGAAACCTGCCAGTCTGTGATACATGTGCCAGCTCAAGGGCTTCCTGGTACTCTCCCTTGAGCTATCATTGCAACAAGCATCCTCTCTTTCTCTTCACTTCCTACATACTCACACAGTTTGAGCATCAGCACCCAGAAACTTGCTCTCCACTATGATTACAATTACCTATCCCAAGCACTGATGCTTAAAATTGAACTTAAATGCTTAAAATTGTTCATGAGAGCAAAAGGCTATACCTGTGAGCACCCTAATGTGTTAAACAACCATGCCAAGCAGCATTATATGTATCTTGCAGCAGCTACTTAAAAAGAACCATCTGCCAAAAGAGGTTGCTTTTCTATTTCAGTTCTTCTACTTGTAGTTTTAAGGGAAAACAGTGAATTTAGGAAGTTGCTGATTAGGTTCAACTACACCTCCCTAGACTCAGACAGGAGCATTATTGCTCAAAAAGAGCATGTTTAGCAGAAGGCAGGGGAAAACTAGTTGCAGTGATCTTTCCCTGGATGAACACATATAGATATATGTATACCTGAGAATTTGCATGGAAATGTCTTTATGCTCTTTCACTTGAATTATGATTGCCTTGCGTGACATATATTTTGAGACCGTAACATTGCAAAAGTAAACTAAAAAGGGGGATATTTATTCTTCAGATTTAAAATTAATTTCCTGTGTTTTTCTATGTTTTTATCCTATCTAAGTTGTAACCTCATGAGTTCCTTACATTGAGATCAGTATCCAATGAAATATAAATGTAATGGTTTCTATAAATGTTAACCACTGCAACACTCCATCCCAGAACTAAAGATCTGGCAACTGTTTTACGTTAAGGTACTGCTCCTCTCCATGTTAGGTAATCCAATGTCATTTAAGTAAAATAAATTGGAACTACTCAAGGAATAAAAAGAGGTGAAAGTGCAGAATCTGGTTTGGATAAAAGTTTAATTCTTCAGTTCCAAGTGACACAGCCCTTACAGGAAGCAGAGCAAACTCAGACAGGAGTGGCCAAGTAATGAAGATGGATGCATCTTGTTATCAGCAAGCCATTTACTAGGGCTTGATGTAACCTTAAACATTGCAGATAGCTCAATGGCACTTGCCACTAAGCCTCTAATTAATGAATAGCAGGCCCAAAATTAACAATGTGCATTTACAGATGAATTCTGGGCACTCATTAAACGATGTTCAAATATCAAGCAGTAACTGTTAGGTTTATTCCTTCTGGATTACTGTATACAGTGTTTGTTTGCTGGGAGTTTTCACAGGAGGATTTGTGTGCTCAACTGCTGTGAGCCCAGGTGCACTTCAGGAAAGGGTATAGTTCACTTGAGGAGGGCAAGACAGAGTAGCTGTAAACCAAGCATTGTAACACCTGTGCAGCAATTTAAGGAGGATTAGAATGAGCCTCTATTCAGCCTTAACTGGAGTGAGAAAAAGGGTTTGACTGCTTGGAGCAGTTCTCAAAACTCTGTTTTATGTTATACTGCTTTTCAGTATCCATGCTGCTGCCTTCCAAGGCGATCTGGAACAGGATACAGGAGAGTTCAATGGTGGGTTGTTCAGTAAAATACTAGTTCCCCCACAGCTCATGTCATAGCTCATGGCATTCCCTTGCTGTGGAAGTGGTCCTGCCCACAGTGTCCTAGCTCCTTGATCAAGCAGACACATAAGGATGAAACCTGCATCTTAACATGTGTATGCCAGTCAAATGGCATTTCAGAACAGTAATACAGCAAATGATTTAGGTGGCCCTACTGTAAATGTTGTGCCTTAGGAGAAACAACAGTGCAGCTATAAGAAATGCATCAGACCATGTTTTCACACCTGCTAAGTCATATCTGTATCAGATCAGAAGCAGTTTAAATCACCTTCTGTGCTGAACTATAATGCAAGTGAGAGAGAATGAGCCTTTCAGAAATATTGGTATAAACTGCAATCGAGGGCAAACAGGCAGAGCAGGTTTAAGCAAAGTCAGAATTGAATCCAGTGTCCCTGAAAAATTAGACAAACTGGTCTCTGTAAGTGGAAAGGTAACTGTAATTTTCTGGGAACAGATCTTTTTAGACCACTAACATCAGTATTCAGCAGCATGAGGTTTTCTGTATTATGAGTGTTCTCATTAATGTGTCAACCAGCTACTACTGCATGATAAGTGCAGGGATATTATCTATTAAAAAAAAAGGGGGATAGAGAATAAATGGTACTTTTCTGAAAGACATCCTGCAAATCATCTTATCCTAGAACTGTTCCCCATGTCAGAGGAGTTTTTATGCAATACCAGTCTGCTGTGATGTAAAATTACTAATGTGATTGGCATTCCTGTTGCATGACATACAGAAAAGAAACATCCGCTCTGAGCAGAACTCACTTTCAACTGTGCCTGCAAACATTTGGGGTTTGTGCAAAGGCTGTGTAAGCAGGATCCCATGCGCATTCCACATAATCCAGTGCCATGCATCCAGTTCCATTTATGGGCAAAATGAAACACAGACTCTTCTTTCTATGGATTGTTCCCACATCAGCATTTTCAAAGTTTAATGTGGACAAATTTAGGAAAGGGGCACTCCTATAGCTCCATGCAAGCCATTCAAAGTTTTGCAGGTTTAAAATTTGCACACACAAACATACCAAAAAAAAAAAAAAAAAGCACAAACCTTTTCTTAATAAAAAATTATTCTGTAGAAAAGGTAAGTGGGCTGGGATTTTGTAGCTAGGCCTGAATTTTCCTTTGTGATTTGTTGGTAGAAGACGGGAAAAGCAGCTGTCTCATGCAGCTTTCCCAAATTCTTTTTGCTGTAAAGAACTAAATGCATACTATTCTGTACATGCATAAGGTGATGCTGTTATACTGAGAGTTGCTTTCTTTTATCTTTGAACAAAAAACTTAATTTGAATGAGAAAACTCTATTATCTCTCATGAAGAGAAATCTTTTTCTCCTTTTTTGTCACTTTTTTGTCACTTTCTTATAGAATTATCTCTTAAGCTTTCTCTAGTATCCTGTCTTTGCAGCTATTTTGAAAAATAGGAATCCATAAATCAGCAACAAGTATGCTTAGTTACCAATAGATAAGGTGACAGACAGCAACTATAGGAGCATTCCAGTGCTGTGAAATTCGAGAAAAATGCAGTAAAATATATTACATAGGATAGATATTTTTTGGATCATTACTACCTATTAATGACAGTATGAGCATCTTGCAGTCTGAATGTAAGTTTGAAAAAAAGGTCTGAATGTAAGGTGTAAATTCACAGTAAAAATGTTAGTACATGTTTTTTAGAATTCTGGATATTTATCTCTCTTATTTCTCCCATACGTGCACCACAGTGTTAGCTGGCAGCATTTGAACTATGGTTTTATATTTCTAGAACTGTCCTTACTCCCCTTTTCCAGTCACAGGAGCCAAGAACTGCAGCAGGCTTTGTAGAGGCACACATTAATTTCAGTTTAGTCCTGCAAGCTACATTCCTTTCCAAACATGTTTTAACCTGACATCATGTTCTTCCTGAAACTTCTCACAAATGAAGATGTGATTCATATAAACTTCCACTCTCCCCAAGCTTTGCCAACTCTTCATTTTCTTTTGGCAGACTTTACGGGCACTTCTGATTCTAGACGAGAATGACAAACTCAGAACGTTGCATGTGCTATACCAGTGACAGTGTGGCAGTGTCAGGGGGTTGCAGACCATGCAAATCCCTGTTCTGAGCAGAATGTGTGCCTCAGAAATCTTGCCATGGGTTGTTTAGTGAGCAATTGCTCTGTGTAGTAGGGGTGATGTGAGGGGCTCCCAACGTTGGCAGTGTTCATCATGGACCAGTAGGTGAAATGGGGTTGGGTTTTATTCTGGCCATCAACTGCCTCACATTGCCTGCTGCCACAATTTTCCTGTGGGACAAGTGGAAGGACTCTGTTCTGTCAGTATCAGACTTTACCTAGTTTTGTTGAAAAAGCATATTGGTTGATTTTGATAATGGATTTATATTCCTTAATGCATATGAGCTATATGAGCTATGTCTTCTACTTGAAAGAACAGTTATTACTACACCTGCCACTTTCCTTAGTAAAGATGAAGGAGTTCAAAGTTATTGTCAGGTTTATTCCTTGTGCTTCTTAATGAGACAGACTGTGCCATACTTTTTGTTTCAGAGCCTGGTAAGCAAGCTTTCCCCATGGGATTAATGCATAGTTTTCCGTTGCTTTCTCTTTGAGCTGTCACACATCTCTAAGCAAAAAGCTGACAGATCTCCCAAAAAAAGCATTTATGCCTTAGAATTAAGTTTGGAAAAGATCTCTGAGATCATTGAGTCGAACCATTAACCCGGCAGCACTGTGTTCACCACTGTACCACATCCACATGCCTTTTGAGCGCTTCGAGGCATAGTGATTCCACCACTTCCTGGGAATCCCATTCCAGTCCCTGACCACCCTTTCACTAGAAAAATAATTCCTAATTTCCGATCTAAACTTTCCCTGGTGCAACTTGAGGCCATTTCCTCTGGTCCTGTCACTGGTTACCTGGCAGAGAAGACTGACCTTCACCTCACTACAGCCACCTCTCAGGCAGCTGTAGAGAGCAATAAGGTCACCTTTTGGGCCTCCTTTTGTCCAGGCTAAACAACCCCAACTTCCTCAGGCACTCTTCAGACCCTTCCCCTGCTCCACTGTCCTTCTCTGGACTCACTCCAGCCCCTCAATGTCTTGCTTGTCATGAGGCATCCAGAACTGGACATAACTTCAGGTTTGGCCTCACCAGTGCTGACCAGTGCTGATGGGGGGACAATCACTGCCCTGGTCCCCCTGGCCACACCATTGCTGATACAGGCCAGGAGGCCATTGGCCTTCTTGGCCACCTGGGCACAGCTGGCTCATGTTCAGATGGGCTGTTGTGACTGAGGTGCAAGACCCAGAAATCTGCCTTCTTGAACCTCATACAGCTGACCTATATAAACACCATATAATTGCACATATAAATGCCCCTAAATGATACAAAACACAGCCTGAAAGTCAGGTGGAGGTATTGAGGTGCAACTAGCAAACATCTCTGTGAGATTATTTTGCTCCCAAAGTCATAGTGAAGAACCACCCAAAGGCCTAAAATCTGCTTTATATACTTTCAAGTATAAAGACTTCAATAAATTATGTACAAAACAAGCCAAAGAGGTAATGGAATGCAGAGAAATAAGAGATCCTGAAGCTCTGTAAGAATAGGATCACAGGATGAACTGAAGCAGAAAAAGAGAAAAGAAATCAACTAAATAGGAAAGAAGACAAAGAAAAGTAAAAGGGCTGAACACCTTACTGAGGCTCTTCTGTCCTTGGAAGCAGTATATAATTTACCACAGCACAACCATGTTATCCATTTTTCATAAACCAGTATGGGATATCATGCAGACCATCCATGAGTCTTTCTAAGGGTGAAACAATGTAAATTGTCTCCAAGAGTCTAGAGAGAGGCACCATGACCTTCACAATGCAGCTGGCAATACCCTGGCAGCAGAACCACCTCTATGAACAATTTGCCAGCTATGCTTAATCCAGTTTAATTCACTTGAATTAAAGTGCAAATGCATGTAGCAAGGAGTATTTTCAGGTCCAGGTTAGCCACTCTGTGGACATCCTCTGGGCAGAAATTACAGTGTTTGCAGCAATCCACAAAAGTATGTGAAGTGTATAAATTAAGATGTTTAAAATACCAGAACTCTAAAGATGTAAAAGAGATTGTCTTGTGAAGTGTTACCTGCTTACATCAGCTGAGGGGACAACCTAACCTGGTTTTTGTAATATTGCAGTTAACAGTGATTCTTGGAAGCTTCTTTATGTATGTTTTTTTTTCCTTCTCTATATTACTATAAAACTGCTTCTCTATGGTAGGCTCCAGGCACTGCCCTTCTTTTAAAACATATATAAAACACTTAAAAAGGAGAATGTTGTCCCAGGGGAATGGTAACAGGACAAAAGGCCTCACCAGATTATTGCCTGAAGTAAGTCAGTTTTAGGCTACTGTACTGGTCCAAATACAGCCAAGATCAGCAGTGAGACTGCAACTGGGCTGAGTAATCTGTTTGTCTCAGAGAGCATATGGGCTGATCACTTTGCCTTTTGTCTTTCTGCCATTTACATTTATTTAGCCAAATTGCTTCTAAGAAATGTTAATCCATCACATTATCTGATTGCTCAGCCCTTAGTGGCCAGGTAACTCAGGTACAATCAGTTTCATTGCCAGATTGGATAAAACCCTACACATGTGTCTCATTTGGTAATGTGCTCTTCAGGAATTATTATTAGTACAGATGTTGCTTCTTAATTTGTGAGAGCACCATGTCAACAAATTTGTTTAAAATATAAAAGTGTTCATATATTTATACTGCATGTTCTATGTTACATCCAGTGGGTGAGGCCAAACCATGACAATTACCTACCTTAGGCCCAGTAGTCAGTGTGAAAGACAATAATAATTTTGCTCAAAATCTCTGTTTTTTTTTTTTTTTTTTAATTTATAGCCAAAGATCAAATAACAGCTTTCATATATAAAGGTTAAAATGGGGAACATGTGATGTGATTAAGGCTCTGCTAGTCCCCCCTGCAGGGCACACTGGGCTCTGTCCCATATTGAATGCAGCTTCAGTTCTGTCCTTTATTTTTGGAGACAGAGACAACACAAGCACTGGGGAAAGTCTTCCTATGCCTAAATGTCTTCACCCCATCTAACTAATCAGTCAGGCTGTATCAGCTTCCTATATATCTAATGTATTGCATGACAGCTTATTCATTTCTGTCCTGATTAGTTCCCTAGCATGGAGAGAAATGTTTTAAATGTAAGATGAAAATTGTCACCCATCTTTATTTTGGTAAGCACCTAAAATCCCACAGCTGGATACTGCAAAAGTCCTAATAATGTTTTTTTTAATATTGTCTGCATATTGAGTGCATTTGTAGGTTTAAGGCCTTTTATTCAGACCCTTTTTCAGGACTTTGGGCTATGGAAATGGTTTTACTCAGAGCTGGCATGCATGGTGCCTGACGTGCAGACTGCTGGAGCCACCTCTGGGGCTGAAGCTCAGGGCAGCAGGGCAGCACAGTTTAGCTACAGCATTCATATATGAACTTTCAGAGCTGCCAAGCCCTACCCAGGCACAGGTTCTTTGATGTGTAGCACTGAGTGAGTTTCTAATATTCATGCCTTCAAATAGGGCATGTTTTGCCCTAATTTGCCTAACAGTAATCGCTCATAAGTCCATTTGACAATTCGCATGGAGTTTAAAACACAGTTCCCAGCTTCATTTCTTTTACTCAGACCAATAGTTCCATTGTTCTTAAAAAGAGAATTGTCTTTCATCACAAATAAACTGCAAAATGTTTTTCTGTGTAGTAGAACTGAAAAGTGGTTTTCAGATACAATTGGCATTTGTGTGCTTAGTGCTCGAGGTGGTCATGTTGCTGAAAAATGATGTTGCCTATGATGCCAACCATATGACAATTAACTCAGCAGAGGAGAGTGTGTGAATCCATTTCCAACCTCTTTTAATAATAGGGTAACAACCAAAATGCTTTCTCCAGTGGTTAAACCAATATTAAATTCGCCTAGAAACTTGTTTACGGGCTTTTCCACTGGATTTGTCTATTGCCAATGCCATAAAGGACATCAATTTTCAGTAAGACAACCGCCTCCAGCACTGGGAATGGAAACACCAATTGTAATTAAAACTTTTTTTTTTAAGCAAATGCTTTTTGCAGTTTAATTATGGCAAGAAACACTACTTGTTTTGTGATCTTACGGACTTTTGAACTCAGCAAAACTCTGTTTGGCATTCAGCAGCAAAAGTCCGGTCCTTGCTCATGTCAGTGGTGCACTTACTGCTCCAAACACAACACTGGATATTCAGACTTAAATAAAATCTGAACAAACTGTACTGCACCCAGGTTAAATGTGCTGTAAACACTGATTATTTGCAACTCACATTTAATCCTAACCATGGGTTATGTATATTTTCCCTCTTTGGTATTTCTGGTGTAATCACAGTGTGAGTCACACAACCTATCAAAAGTGCAGATATGAACTACAGTCGTTTTATATGTTTCTAAACAATGAAAACAGAAAAAGTAATCTCACAACAGCTAAATGTTTTCTATTTTCAAAAGACTCATACTGGTGACATTTCTCCCTGCACTGCTGTTTCTGCAATCACATAGCAACACAGCCCTTGAAATAACTTTTTTGTACTCAATATATAAGGTGCAGTGTTTGGAGAAACTGATTCTGCTCAAATGCCACCTGTTTAAATGCTAAATGGCATCAAAACCAAAGAGACAAAAAAGAATGACAGTTCAGTGGAGGAGACCACTCCCCTGTTTGGATGTCTGAGATCCCCTGTTCAGCTATTAGTCTCTTTTTCTTGAATTTCAAAGTGGGTGTAGCAGCATTAACTTGGTACAGTGCCTGACCCTCTCACAGCTTGCCCTGTTACAATCCTTCACAGGATTCAGGCTTGCTAAGACCCTGTACAATTCCCTGTTGAGACATGTCTGTAAGCTCCTCATGCTGCTTCTCAGTGTTGCCATCTCAGCTTTTAACTATGCATTTGAGTATCTGCTTCTAGCAAGGCCCAGCTGAACTACTTTTTAGGAGGCATCAGTATATGTTGAGGCAGGAAAGCAATGATGACACAGACATCTAACATCCAAACACTCTCAAACTTGGAGAATTTCGGATCTTCATCTAAACACTTCAATTTGGGCTCATCTTCCTTCAGGAAGCATCTTCATTTTTCTGAGCTGCCCTCTTTTCCAAGTTTTATGCTCTTCCTAAAAGCCACTCTGCTCCTCTTTTCTCATAACTGCACAATAAATTGAGAGCAGTCACCTAAGCAGGGCCCTCCCTTTGGAGTCTTCACACCTGTACCACTTCAATTTCTCCCAGTCAGCAGCTCCCAGTTCTCCCTGGTGCCAGGCAATGAGAAGGTTATCAACTCACCTACCAAATGCCAACTAGGAATGAATGTCAAATTTTTATATCTTAAGATTTTACAGCTCTTGTAGAATTAATGTGTGAGCATCTATAGGGTTTAACTAGTGAGCATGAAGGGGTCTGAGGAAAGAGTGCTACAGGTATTGAATATCTGCAGCAGTATCATTCAAGGCAGAGAAGATTCTTGTCCAGTCAGGAAATGCAGAGTTAAGGGTCGAACTTACTGAGTGATGGAGTTGATTGTCACGTTTGCAAGAGCAAACGGAAGTGGCCAGTACCAAACATTTCAATGCAAATCCATGTTTATTGTGTTCAGGATTATTCAGTTCTGCAACCTGCCTTGGGCTCTCCTCTGGAAAAGGTTTGAGGTAGGGGGAATATCATCAAGGAGGAAGAGTCAGAGGTTCAAAGGAAGATGTTCAGGAACCTGGAGCTGCATGTAGCAAGAAGCAAGAGAAGGGAGAAATGGGAATACAAGAGGTTATTATTATTTCTTTAATGAGCAGAAATTCTTTTCAGGATGGTTTATTTTTCTGAAGCTCGCACATATCACAGCTGTATTCAAGTGTGGGAAAGGGAGAACTCCTCTTTTTCCTCTTTTTTAAGCACAATGTATCATTCTCTGTGCTTTCTAAGCTATAAAATTAGCACTAGCAGCTGTAATACAAAAGACCCACAAAAAAATCGCAGTCCCAAGCCTTCTGAAGTTAGTATGGCCTATTATGGATGGTCCTTGTAACACAGCCCTGAAGGGAAGCAAAGCGCCTGACTGATGTTGTCAGCTTTCAGAGTAAGTTTCTTCTGTACTCCCACAATATGTTCTACTAGATTGAGCATCTCTTTGAGACCACATCGAAATTCTCTCATGCCAACAATTTTTAGTCTATACATTTTTTTCAGTTTCTCACCACAGGGTTTGTGAACACCCTAAGTTGTAATGGGAGTGAAGTCAGCAGGACATAAAGTCTGGTCAGATCTCTCTTCCACACCAGCTTTATCCACACTGAGATTGCAGAAAAATATGCTCATTATGGACTGATTTTGAACATGTTTTCTATCTAGAAAAGCAGAGGGAAGTAGAAAATACTATCAGTCAATATTCAGTCGCTTCAGTTTCTTTGCTGCCATGAACGCATAGGGAAATTGAAAGATATTGTTCATCATTTCCCCCCAAACAGAAGTTTTCTTCAGTGTCACAAGTGTATATCTGAAATACTGATATGAATTACACTAAGTTAAGTAGTGTACAGGTTTCATTGTCAGAAAGAATATATACATAAGACTTTTACTATTTTAATGCCACTATATTGCGAAATATTTGCATGCCATCTTCTATTCACGTAATCGGTACAGGATGTCAAGTATGTTGTGCTTGCAATCATTTTAGGAATGTAATATTTTCAATTTCAGGAAGTTAACAACTTGGGCTTTTTGCTTTGCACATCATAACCTTTTATGTTATCATTTGGTGAGATGAGGTGAAGACACACGGGTGCATAAATTGGAGACCTCAGATCTGTGATTATGTTATTGCTGACCCTCATCACATCTAACATTACACTGTGCAGCTCTGCTCACAGGGAAAAAAAGAGGAGGCAAAGCATAACTTGTTCACTTGAGAATAGTTATGTTTTGATAGGTATAAATCAGGATAATTATGCTGCAGTCAGTTTTACATCATTGAGGATTTGGTCACAATAACTTCTCAATCTGCTTTGCAGATTTAAAGTATATATAGATCCAGCTTCATTTTTTGCTGGAATGCCTATAGTATAACTAGTACACAGAAGCTCTAAAGGAGGGAGCTCTTATAGATGTCTCAAGCACAGCCCACCAGCAAGCAGCTGGCCCAGGCTCCAGGGAGCACAGAGGGGCTGTAAGGATGGCCTTACCCACATATAGACACTTTGCAGAGCCTGATGTGTGCTTCTTGTCCCTGCCATCTGATACCATGGCAGTCTTTTAGCACAAAAATTGGTGTGGTTGTGGTGCTGTCACCTCAGGATATTTGGGAAAGGGTTTTCCTAGTCAAATTACATTTTCCTAATGCAGGACAGAGCTGTCTGTGCTGTGATCTGTCCTGAGGAGTTTGTGAGTGGTTGTACCCTACAACACCATCTGTAACAGGCAATGGCTTTCTCATACACAGGTATAATTTAATTCATGAAACAGATTTCTTTCACTGTTTTTTTAAGACTAATCAAGGAAGTGAAAGTTGATGCAGGCACACAAGCAGAAATGGGCTCTTCAAAGCTAACATGGCAGGCAAGGCATCCCAACTAACCTTCAGTAGAATGAAGATTCACAGTGCTAGAGTGTCCAATAGCTGCATCTCACTCCAGTACAGGGATTTCAAGGCCACTCTGTGTAAACAGTGTGTATTGTTTCATGTCTTAATCTGCAAGAGAACCAAATATCTTGCTTGCAGATATATGTTAAGGTTTAATGAATCTCTTGCCATAAAAGTGTTGCTCAAGACTAATGAACAAACAAATATTTGCTTAAACCCCTTTGTGAAAGTCAAACACACTTTCAACAACTATTAATGTGTCTATTGTCAGATGTGAGTCATCACTTAGGTGTCTGGCCTTGTGCTCTTAGCAGCTAATGCCACTAGTTTCACAGCATTTTTTCTCTCATTTTTCCCTCTTTCTGCTCCCACTTACATCTCCAGTAAGAGCCATTCTGGAGAGTCTTTTGTCAGTGGCAGAACTTACTCTCCTTCAGCATTGTTTGTGGCATAGTGGCAGCTGATCCCCTTGCTGTCCATGAGGTGAGAGTGGCCTTTGGGGGCCACCTCAGCCCTATGTGCCACACAGCAGCCATTTGCTTCAGTGCCACTCTGGGGTCCTGCAGACCAAGTGAGTGCAAGCACAGCCTTTTTTTTTTTTTCTTCTCCCCCACTTTCCAGGGGTACTAGAAGGGAATTGAGGTTCTGTGTGGATCCTCTTCTGACTGTCGGTGTGCCAGCAGTGAGTGTCTCTTCCTTCCAGCTTGTAATCACTTCTTTACCAAAATTTAGCATCTTCTTCTAAGTTACCAGCTAAATTCTTGGTGTGGCCACTCCCTAATCTGTCACAATCACTATGAATAGGTTCACCCTGAACAGTTCAAATACCAGGGCTTTGCTAACCAGCCCCATATCTGGGAACTGGCCATTTCAGCAGATTTATCTGCAGCTGGAGAAGGATGGACATGTCCACCCTTAGACTCAATAGTATCTGTAAAGTTCCTATGGGATTTGCTTCTTGAGTACATACTGTGAACTTAATAACATTAATAACAGGGACTTATTTCTTGTGTTACTGACTGACATTAAAATTGTGTGTCAATGCTTGTTTTATTTTTATTCTGCTACTAAACAAGCTGAAGGCTTTAAGGATATTTTTTGTTCTCTTGTGTTAGAAGGGTCTACCCAGGATGGAAAAGAAAATCGATGTTTCAGGGTTGTGTAACTGTGGGGTTTTTTTCATGTGTTTCTTGTTTCATTATGAGGAAGGAATTAAAAATCCCTCCTAGACAGTACTTAAAATATCAAAGTCATTGTTTAATGCCTTTGAGTCACTGTACAACTAATTCAATTGCACAGTGTAGTGCAGTTTCACGGTATGTGAAACACAGATAGTAGAGAGGAATGATTGGAAAGTTTAATAAACACAGCCTTAGTTTGCAAAGTCTGAAACTTTCTGATGACTTCTTTAGCAATGATCCAGCACAACAGCTCATCAGCAGAAAAGAGAACAGCAGCTTTTAAACCCAGAGCTCCTGCCTACTGTACCTAAGCTAAGCTAGCTGGGTTCATGCTGGCTGGAGGCTCTTGACCCTCTGAACCAGCCACAGGAGGTGGGCTGGGTCAGCACTGGATGGCAGCAGCTTTTGGTGAGGTAGACAAGGGTCAAAGCTCTGATGATCGCTGCGTCTTTGCAGCCCTTCTGCAAAAATGAGCCTTAGGTGGTCAGGGACCAAGGCAGCAGAAGACTTGGCCACAAGACACTCAAGAGGGCAGTGCACAGCCAGCCTGGCAAACCAGTGCTGTGTTAGGCACTCAGTAACCTATAGGGATCAGAGGTGCTTGGTGACAGGGCAGGGATTGCAGCTTTTGTGGCACCATCAGTAAAGGGTGATTTCATGGCCAGCCTGATACATCTGACTTCACATTCAACCTTAAGAAGTTGTCACCTACAGGAGATCCTCCAAATACATCAGGGGTTAGTAGGGAAAGGTACAGATCTATCAGCCTGACTTGTGTAAGTACTGTTGCCATCATAAGATAATCCCAAATAATTACTGAATTTCTCTTTGTATCAGCTTTGCAAGGTACAGGAGCAGTGTTATCCATGTTTTACAAACAGTCTGAGGCACAAAAAGGCTTCAGCTTTGCCTCTCTAATCTCTTTAGTAGTGGTGGTGTAGACTTACCTGGGTTGACTTTCATGTAGTTAGACGTGGTAGTATTTTGCCCACGAACTTTCTTCTGATGAAGGCTTTATGTACGTAGAAACAAGACCTGGGGCCTTATCTCCTCTCTAAAAGCACCTGTTAGCTTCCCCATTTCCTCACCAAGACTGCTGGAGGTGCTATGCCTAAATTGGACATTGCCTGCCCCAGCCTCCTTAGCCACATGTAGATCTCCTAGTGAAGGTGCCCACACCTGGGTCTGAGTTAGGTGTTCCCATACATGGGAGTGCCAGAGTCCTGAAAAAAGCATCCCCCACCCTGCCCTTAAAGCCAAATTGAAGCCATGTGGTTTGGGTATATCTGTGGCTGGTAAGCCACCCTGTGAGAGTAAAACATATTCTGATCATGAATTCCTGCTTTGGTTTCATTTATTCCCACAAAAAAACAAACAGAAAGAAATATCTTGACGCTATCTCGGTCACCATTCAAATGTTGATGCTTAGTGTTTGCGACTGATTAGTACTGCCACTGAATCACAGATATTTCCTGTATTAAGTGGCCCTAAAAGTCAATGTCAACATTTTAATGACAACAACAGTATTGTAGGTAGTGGCAGTTTGGCAAAGAGAGAAGGTAGGAGTGGAATTATTCTTTAATGAACATCCTGAATGGGCACAGATAGGAGAGGAAAAGGAGCAAAAAAGGGAAAGGACAAAGAGTCCACACGTGCTCATAAAAGTTTCTGACAAGCTAAAAGCCTCAGAAACAAATTTGAGTTTAAAAATGCATTTAAGAAGTTACATACTCACTTTTGTACAGAACAACAATGGTGGAATGCTAATAACATTTAATTTCCCTTGACTTCTAACCTTCTTAACCTGCTGTGCTGCTAGAACAGCGCTGTAAATCAAAATATGCTGTATTGTATGGTGAACATGTGTATTGAGTCATTCCAGACTGCCTGGTGCTTTTTAAAAACAAAACTCACAATAGTGTTTGTGCTGTTTTTCATTTTTCATAGACCTTTCCCCTCAATCATGCTGCAACTGGTTAGGTTATGTATTAAAAATACAATATAAAAAAGAGGGAGGGAAGATGTAGGGGTAGACATAATACCACAGAAAGTACAGCACAGACAAATAGGCCAAAATATCCTTGACATTACTTTCCCCTTTGTTCTAAATGTTCTTCCAATTTCAATAAAAACAAATTGGAATACTGCCTGGGGTCTACTAAATCATTAGTAAATTAAGAATCTGTTTTTAATAACATTTCACTTGTAAATAATGCATTAATTGACTTGCTTGAAAGTTAGCTTGACTGTTAGGAACTCTGGCACTAAATGTGTAATGAAAGAAGTGCACCGTTTGAGGAGGCTGGATGGTAAATGTAACAAATTAAATATGACAGTTGATATTTGTGAAAATGGTGATATAATTAGAGGACACCTGCAGCTGTTTTCCAACGAAAACAACAGAAATTAAACATGTATAAAGTATGTGTGTCATGTTTTCTCTTGGCATGTTTCTTTTATTCTCTTTAGGGCTTTTTAATGCATGTCTTTCTATTTTTTCCTTACCTTTTGTCAGGTCATATGACTAACAGGTGTCTACTTATCCAATTACACCATTTGTTAGATCTGTAAGCGATTGTTTTGCAGTGTAAAGACAAAGAACCTGAATCTTATTTACCAAGCAAGAGCTGGAAGTTACTAGAGCACACAACACAGGCCCTGGGTGTTTTGGAGTAGTCAAGAATTATGCAAGGACAGTCCTCCAGTGCAGTCCTCACCTGCAGAATGCTCACTTGTGTATTTCTCTACCCTGGCTTTGATAGTCTTGCTGAAGATTTCTGTAAACTAAAAGGTGATGTGATGCAGCGTAAAAGCATTGCTAATGTGTAGTGTTCCTTGTTGGCATGTGTGCAGTTGAAAGAGAATATGATGCTGCCCTGGCCATCTCACAAGGGTTTTGAACACCAAGTTTCTAATGATAAAGGAAAAATATGAAGTTCCCCCATGCCATGCCATGCCATGCCATGCCATACCATGCCATGCCATGCCATGCCATGCCATGCCATGCCATGCCATGCCATGCCATGCCATGCCATGCCATGCCATGCCATGCCATGCCATGCCATGCCATGCCATGCCGCTACTGGGAAAGTGTGAAGCAAATTGACCAGAGATGGCCAAAAGTGATACATTTTTGACCTGGAGCCAAAGATTCTGGGTGTTTCAGTTCATGGACTCTTCTATCTGTCCTTGCCAAAGGAGATAGAATTTGGACTTGCAATAGCAGGAGTCTCTAGACTGACTCTCTTGAGAGAGTTAGAGCAGCAACAAGGCAGTGGAATTACTGAGGTATAAATAAATAAATCCTAAATGGAACATAAAATTTTACTCTTACTTAATGCCATGTGACCATTTTTCCTGGTGTCAGGGCATAGAAACTGCACTGTTAGACTGGGCATGAGGCACATGATGCCAGCACCACTTCTGTTCCCATAGATTCCACCTGAGGAAGGACTTCAAACTGTCCCAGAGTCACTTTTACTAGGCTTTAACATACAGCAATTTTCCCACAGTGAAAGGAAAAACAATACAGGGCAAGGCAAGCTGTCCTCACCATGCTCTCACTGGGGACTTTTCTCTGTGGCTGAGGCACAAAGAGCAAACTTATGTGGGGAAAGTCCCATTGCACCACACAACCAGCTGTGGGTACTGTAAACATTCAGCATGTCCTTTATCAGCTGTCAGAAACACAGACATTCATAAACAAGGGAGAGCAGGAGACCAAAATTCACTTTAAAATAAACAATGTGGACTTTGATTTGGAATGTGTTAACAGGATAGATATGAGCTATTTAAATAAACATACCAGCCAATTCTTTCAACTTTGCTTTAGGGGGCAACAATACCTTTGTTACTGGGGTTTGTATCTGTCTTGATTAGAGCCATGTCAAGCAGCTGTTGAGATTGACTCCGATGACAGATAGGATGTAATGTAGATGACACTGGAAGCAAAGTATCATGGAGACAAATTGTGTGATGGCTGAGAAAATCTTTACCACTTTTTCAGATATGGCAGACTTCTTCCCTGTAGATGCAAATATATTTATTTGTCTTAAAGTTACAGACTTATGGCTGCTCTTGCAGGTACCTGTTTTTATGTAATAACTTCCATTCTCCACTGCCTCCCCCAGCCCAAGCAGGGGGCTGTTTCCACCCTGCAGCTCTGGGTAGCACACTCTGCACGCTCCGTTTGTTTCTATAGTGGTGGATAGGACAATTACGGAAGAGAAGCCGTTTGCCACCTCCAAGGACAAGGCAGTAATAAAGTTCCACAGAAAGTGCACCCTGCTTTTCTTGTTATAAATCACACCAGCATGTAGTCAGGCTAGTCCCACCTGCTTGCACAGCTTTCAAGATGTATTCCCCCTTAAGCTGATTTTACAGGTACTATTTCCTGCTCATCATGTAGATCTCAATTGACTTGATGGTAATTGGTGATGGAGCTTGGTAGGCAGGTGATAGAGAGGTGCAGCTCGCAGGATCAGGTTCCAAACCTCTGCTGTGTCAGTCACTCTCTGACTCTCCTTTTCAGGAGAAAGATCTTTACTGTGTTAAAGCTGAGGGGAGTTCTTACTTTTTAAAAGAACGATTTTCTTGAACAATTTTCTGCTCCTATTCTCTATGGGCTTTTGAATTGGTAACCAGTAGTTTCTGTGAGGCAAATGTATCAAGAGCTGCCTTTCCCAGGTAAAAACCATGAAGTAAAAACTATTACAATATTTACCAGAAGGAAGGAGTTGTTCAACTTCCCTTCATTTTTCATTTGTACAAGAACTTTCCCATCAATATCAAAGTTGATAATACACCTTTATTTTGGTTTCTTTGTAGGGGATTTTACAGATGCTGGTCTTCTGCATAGATCAGGGATCTGTTAAAATTTTTATTTCTTTAATCAGTATATTCAAACACTGTAAAAACTCACTTTACCTAAAACACCTCCTTCATTAAATAGCATCAGCAACAGAGATGATGACTTCAAAGACTAATAGTTTTTCATGGTTTATGGGGAAGATGCCTAGCAAGATTGCCTTCAGCTTGTTGTCTGTAGGTTTGCAGCAGCAAATGAGAGAACCAAAGCTACAAGGAGTTTGACTACACCCGTATTTGTTTTTCAGGGACAAATTTGTTGGCTTAAATTAAGCCTACTAAAAATGTGGCCAAAATTTGCCCTAGCCAAAAAAATGCCCCTTCCTTACCTATATAATGTTACATTGATTTGAAGGTTTTGTTAGCTATAGAGTGCTACACATCAAAATACAAACCTAATCATTAGAAAAAAAAATTAAAATTAAAAAATTAGTATTCCCAAACATAAGGAAGATGTGCTGGCTTAGTTAAATAAGGCACAACTGGTATTATTTAATTAAAATCTAGAGTGCAGCTGTTAGGGGAAAATCTAGCCAGTTTCAGATAGAAAAATATGCCCTAATAATGTGTTTCAACATCATTTTGATGCTAAACTCAAGAGTATGGTAGGTGTGAATGTTTTGCATGCGCATGCATATGTATACATACACATCTGTGTCTCTGACAGAGAGGGAAAAGACAAATGTGTTCAAATACGTTTTCTGTATTGGGGGAAACTATAAATAAAACTAGACTTATGTGAGCCAGCAGCCAGGAGGATCCGAGGATGCACAGTGTGTGCTTAGAGGATGAGAACAAGAGGAGGTGATGCTGGGAGCTGCTTTGCCTATGCACATGAGCCTGGGTTTTTGGTCTTTGTCCACCCAGATGTAACAGTGGACAGAAGAAATTGTCTTTGCTTTGTTTGCTGAGTGAAGAATCATTTTAGCTATGCAGTTCTCTCAGTTTTCTCCAAGAATTATAAAGATGCATTAGTTTTCTGTACGGAATAATTATTAACTAATTGCATTTCTGCTGTATCTAAACTTACTGTGCTAACATCTTGTTTTGCTATCTAAAGCAGAGTATTTCATCTTTTCAGAGAAATAATTGTATGTATTAGTCTGGCAGAAAAAATAGCAACTTTTGGAGGATGTTTCTGAGAAACAAGGCAGTTATGTAAACCAAGGAAAGAGAAACACAACACTGGGGGAAGTTCTGCTGCCATTATTATTATTATTTATTATAGTAACTATACAGCACTGTAATTTTGCATGACATTCTTCAAAGAGTTAAAAAGGCAAGCAGTAAGACCCAGAGTACACTCTGCTGCACATACCTGTAGCCATACCCTTCTACACATCTGACTGAATAAGGGCTGGGAAAACTAAACTAAGTCCCGGTTTCTGAAGCTGTGTCTTGTCCTGTTCTTACTATATTCTGTTTGCAGGGCAAGATACTTGTGAGCAAGACCTCACAATCCAAGGAGTTCTCAGGGCAGCAAACCTGTTTTTCTTTGTACTCTCTTGAGCAGTGCAAAACTGCCAGAGAGAGGGCTGAAAATCAGGCCTCATGGTAGCTGTCACAGGGAGCTTGCAGTGTGCAACAGATGGATACAGAAAAGGACAAAACGGAGCAAAAGGAGACACAGGCAAAAGAGGTTAAGCTCTAACATAACTTGAGATCATTTTATTCATTACAACTTCAGCTGGAACAGTACCATCCATATGTGGTGGGAAAGGGTCTTGATGGTATTTTGATGATAGCATTCTTTTGTTTTTGTTCCTGAAATAATTGACATTTGCAGAATTTTACCCTCCATGTAACATTTGTCCAGAACTGGTTTAGGTTTCCTAAGATCTTCTCTCTGTTATTTTACGGTCTCTGTGTAGCAATTGTTTGGTCA
Organism: Catharus ustulatus; assembly: GCF_009819885.2. NCBI lineage: Eukaryota > Metazoa > Chordata > Aves > Passeriformes > Turdidae > Catharus > Catharus ustulatus. The sequence continues at coordinate 16,246,896 of NC_046229.1, read as the reverse complement.
TTAAGAGCAAATAGTTCACCTTTTCATAGTTCACCTTTTGTCTGTGAGTGAAATTCACATAATTTTGAAATGTTTCATTTGTCAAGAGATAGTGGTGGATGCTGTGCTTTGCCTACATCCACAGTTCCCATGTAGGAGCTTTGGGTAGCAATCCCAGGCTTTTTCCTCTCCAAGTTGCTGTCAAAGAATAGGCAAAATCACTAGGGTAGTCAGCATGCCAAATGCAGAAAGTAAAGTAAAATGGGCTATCAGAGGGAACCTGAAGTGGGGAGACAAGACAGGGAATATTTGAAGCAGAGAAAGGTAACTCTTACTCCATTGATGCAGACTCAAGTTTGAAAATCTTGATGAGAGGGGGGAAAAAATTCAAGCCACAAGGTCTGGATTTTTTCGATAGTTGTAGTCCATACAAAACAGCAATGATGTATGAGAGAACTAAAGACCAGAGGAGAGAGGGGAACCTGGAGAATGAGATGGGTGAGGCAGGAGGGCCAGGTCAGTGCTAAGTGGGATGAGAGCACGGGAGCCTGCAGGAGGAGGGAGCTGCCTAGCAGCTGCCAGGTGGGCATAGCAGAGTGCAGGTGAAGGAAAACTTGCCCTCCAAACTCTTCCCTAGTCATGCTGGTTTTCCTGCTCTCATCTGTAACACCTGGAAAAAGAAGCATTACAGCTCTTGTTCTGTCCTGCCTGCCTGTGAGCCCTCAGGGATTTTGAACCACAAGGAATCCACATGTTGTTTGGAGCCATTGAACTGTGCAGGGTAGGCTGCCACCAGGAGCTCCTTGGGCTCTTTGTAACATGCCTACTGTGCCTCCTGCTCCTCACAGGCACAGCGAACCGAGCTGGAGAGCCTGAACGCTGGCTATGTTTGTTCTTGACAATTTAAATTAGACCCTTGCATTTAAGGCATGTTTTTCTATTTTATCTACTGCCTGAATCTCAGATGCTGAAATAGTCACAAAGCTCTTAGTTCTTTGGGGAGCAAGACATGGGTTTTCCCCAGTGGCACAGTGATAGCTTCTGATCCGCCAGCCTCCCGCTGTCCACTGTCATTGCAGCTCACAGTCAGTGAGTGGCCCGAGGAATAGCTGGCACTCAAGGACCCCCCTCCAGTGCCCATAACTCTGAAACTACATGACATCTTAACCTTTATGAAATTTCTTCAAGACAGCATTTTAAAACACCCAAATCTTTCCTGACCTTTACATTTTAGTAGAGGGGGTTTGTTTTGTTATTTTTTTAAATTGATGTTCCTATTTTTTTTTCTTTAGCTGTGGCATTTTTACACTGGTTCGAGAGGAACTTTGCTTTGCCCTTCCCATCCTTGTTGAGTCCAATCATTAATCATAAAGGGAAAGTACTACAGTCTCAAGCCTAACTTTATAATGTTTTTATGTTTGTGACATTTTATCTCTCTCAGCCAGTGGGAAGTTGCTATCCTTTTAATTTGTTAGGTTTCTGTTTGACTTTAGATGCTGACTTCCTTTGTGGCATCTCATCCTCATTGTCACCTGCTGTGGCTTGGTGATTTTGTATCAATGTACAGATGATTCGGGGACTCACCCAAGGGGATCGGTGATTGGTGCCCTGGATCATCAGGTAGCTGACCCCTTTCATATGTGGGGAATCAAGATATCTTCAAGAGAAAGCTAGTGGTTCAATTTGACAGTAATATACTGCCTAAATCTAGAATAAATCTGTTGAGTACTTCAGCAAATCTGATAGTGCAAAGCTGACACAAGCAAGGAATCAGTCCTGGCATTTTTACACAAAACTGTGAATATTTGTGAAATAATGCAAAAGCTTTACAGTTTTTTCTATGGCTCTTGCTCTTTTTACTCTAAGTAGAAGCTCTGTATCCTGAAGCGTGCAGCGCTCTCCTGTAAGACTTCTTTTTTACAAAGAGAAAACTCCACATTTGTATCTAGTTATTACCTAATACAATCTCATCAAATCTTTCATGATATCAGGCAATTACAACACTCAAGGCTCAGAGTCTAAATACTCTCTAGTGGTCCTTTTGGATTTGTTTGTATAGCATGGTTCTGTTGCAACTGGAGAACACAGACACAGCTTTGTAGGCACAAAGATGAGTTCTGCTAAGCCTGTGTAAGTCCCTGCTCTTTAGCCCAAAAAAACTGAAGGTCAGTTCAAAGCTGCTTGTTGAGGGAAACTAATCCTGCAAACAGTACATTCACTGGCCATTATTTCCAAATCCAAACTATCTTATAGTCATGAAATGGAAAGTTTATGGGGAAAACAAATGCTGCATTTATTACTGTGATGCAACATTCATAAAATATATTTCATTGGGGGGGAGTTTACACAGGGGGTAATGAGATTTTTCCTTTATACATTATTTACAACTGCTTAATCCAGGTGCTGTAGGTTATTCTTTTATCCCTCAGTTTCACAGCTACAAAACACTTCAGTATTTCTAATTTATTTTTGCTTACAATACAGATGTTCTCAATTGTGTCTCTAACTACATTTCAACTGTTATGATCGCTTTTATTTGTTTGTGTCACTGTACACTTAGAGGTTGAATGTGCACTACACAATAGTCAGGTTCCAAGAAGGCTATAAAAAGCCTCTGGTGATTTAGTTACCAACAAATTAAACTATGCCTAACAGTAATATCTTTATCATTAGTGGTTTTAATCTTCAGATTATTTCCTTGCTGTTTATATTCCTCTGTGCATGGGCTCTTATATCTTCACATAAAGATTTCATCCTTTTAAACAGCATTTTTCAAGATGACCATTTGGAAACAACATTTGGAGGAACATTTGGGTTGCATCCTCTAACTAAATTTCCAAGCTGTTGGTAACGGACTAAAGAAAATGTGGTCTGCACTGAATACTAAAGAGCTGCAAATGTAAGAGCCTTGAAGGTTATGTGTAAATATTGACATTTTTATTTTATTTAGCATACAAAAATGAACTTGCAATGTTGCTTATCTGATCATACAGCAGTGACTGCATCTGCATCATCTGAGATGTATTCCTCACACTTCTGACTTTCATAGGTGTTCCAGAGTTTTTCCTCTGGGAATGTTATTGATGTCTCTGATTAGGGAACAGATATCTGGGGACTGAGTGTCCATATAGGAATATGTCAACCAAGAGGCAACAAATGGAAGCAGAGAAAAAAAAATCCTTTCATCTTCAAAGGCCATGTTATATGTGCAGATATGAGTCCCAATAAAACCATTAAGGTTCTTTCCTGGGATGTGTAATGGGACTTTAGGGCACTCAGCATCCAGCAAAACAGGGTCTTCAGTTCATCCTAGAGGAAGCAGAGAAAAATAACTGTAACATTACATATACACCAGCTGTTCTTTACACTTAGCCATACTGTCCTTTCCCCTTGAGTGTGAGTCTGTTGTCATTTGTTTTTAACCAAAGCTTTCTGTGGAAACCGCAGGGTCTTCATATTTACATGCTCTTTTTTTTAAAACACTGAAAAAGACCCTGATGTGCAGATAACAAAGCTTGCAGTTCTTCAGGGATGTTATTTATACTAAATTAATTTATATCTTAAGTACTAAGATGGCCACTGTGCAGTTCGTAATTCCAGGGCATGAAACATGAGGGCCTCATAATATTCCCCTTAAAATCTAGTCAGAAAACCATGAAATCTTGGCTGTTCACATGACAGATCTGAGTAACTGCTTCATGAATGCCACTACATACACCAAAATCCACAGTAATGATTTGAGAACACATTAGTTCTCTCCCTGGACAGCCTAATCTGAACACCAACACTATCAGGAATTTTTCTAAAGTATCTGGTTCCCCTTTTTAGTACTCCTAGTTCCTGCATAAAACAGTGACATGCTGTTTGCATCAGCTGGCTGCCTCTTGTGCTCCTCTGGGGGTGTCTTGAAGATTTTTTTTTTTTTTTTTTTATTTCCACATGTGAGAGAAGGATTTAATAAATTGCAGAATCATAAATTTCATTAAGGGAGTGGGAGGAAGAACAGTAACTTCTTTGTGCTACATGGAGTCTATGTAATTTACATAATTATTGCCTATCTCTTTAGCAGATAGAGTAATTAAGAAATGACCATCATGGTTCTTGTTTGGTGATTGTCCTTGTTCTTCTATACACTTAATTTTACTTATTTGCTAAAAAGTTTCTGACTCTCCCAGTCACCTGTTTTATTGGACGCAGTGGTGAACCTTACCAAAAGGTGCAGTACTCTGTCTAGAGAGCTGCTTTGCCCAAATCAGAGAGTTTGTCCCTCATCTACTTGTCTTGAAGAAAGCCAGGCATCAAGGTAATCAGGCCATCATGCATTTGGCAGCTCATGCACAATATGGAGAACACATGTTATTTACCCTTTTAGATTCATTTTTCTCTGCCTTGCATAATTCGCCACACTCTGTATTAGTCAAAACTTCTGAGAAGGTGCTTTCTGTGCTTCCAGAGTAGTCCCATAGTGGCAATGGAGCACAGTGGAAATAAAAGGCAAGAGACACATGCCAAGGATGAAGTGTGTTCTAGAAGGGATGAACCTGCATCCCTCACCTGCAAATATGACCAAGGGTGATCCTATGGTGGCTGGTAGGTACTTCTCTATTTATCCAGTTTGTGGCTTCTAGCTGGGCTCATGGAAAAGCTTCATTGCAGCTGGCAGGGAAATGTCCCATGCCAGCCAGATGAGTGACAGTGCTACAGTATTAACCTTCATGGTCATATAGTCCAATGGACTGTGAAAATTACTTCTTCCTGCTTCTTCACTTGAGAGAAGCAGGGAAAAAGTGGGCAGTGGAAATTTCTGCCAGGACTAAGAAAGACTAAAAGGAGCAATAAAGACTCAAGCTTTTGGAAGAATCAGCAGCATTAGACATGAAAGTGGATCAGGATAGAATGCGTTATAACAGAAAGGTTCCACCTAATGGTGGGACTGAAAAAATCTGGTGTGATGGGAGGGAGGCTCAACAGTTGAAAGCTCTGAATTGCAGGAAAAAAAGATGGACAACTTAGAGGAACCTAATGTTACCCAAAACATCAAATGTTGCTGAGAATTTGGAATATGAGAATAGAACTTACTGTGTTTGAATTGCCTTGTGTGTCTCTGTGCTATCTAAGAGCAGTTTTGTTTGGGGGGATGAGTGCATATTATCATATTGCAGAAGAGATAACAAGCAAAAATCTTCCACTCAGTAAATATGTCAGAAAGGCCTGGAGCAGAAATGGTGCTACTGCCTACCTATATTTAATAGAAGCTTAAAATATCACTTGATTTACTGTGACCTCCAATTGTGGTTTGCATTTCAAGAAATACAGTCCAGCTGGAGAAGAGAGCAAAAAGCATATTCAGAAGTCTAAAAAATTAATTGCTCTGTGTGGAAGGACTGAATGATTGAGGATTGTCTAACCTAAACAAGGGTCTTAAAGAAGATAATGTGGCTTTTCAACTACATGAGAAACACTGTTCCAAAGAAAAGGATATCAAGGAAATGCTTTCCTATGTTTCTGAGGAAAGAAGTACCAACAAGCTTCAATTATGGTAAGAAATATGTCAGTTAATCATTAGTAAATATTTGGTATTCTCATAGGAATCTGGTGGCATACATCAGTAGATCAGGAAGCCGTGCGGTCTTTGTCACTGGACATCTTCAAGAATAGGCTAGACAGTGTCTGAAAGTAATGACAATGGCATAACAGAGCCTTTTTTGAACCTTATGTGTCTGGCCAACACAGAGTGGTCAACTGAAAGCCAATGAGCACCTAGTGAGTAAAATCTAACAAGAAATAGATAGATTCAGGTCACTTTTGCCTCTGGGACTTCAGGATGAGGTAGGAGGCAGCGAATCCCTTGTGCATTTTGACAATGGGAATCTCCCTCAATTTTGGAAGCAGATTTTTGTCAACTCAAAACACTTTTCCGTTGCCAAACCCATATACTACCTTCATGTTATCTAGAGAAAGCTTCAGCCAACTGGCTTTCATCCATGTCTTATCTCTGCCAGACACAAGGAAGCTGTAACATATGGCTTCAATGAAAAGGAGACGTAGAGCTTGGTGTCATCAGGATATTGATGACATTGTAGCCTATGCCATTTCACAATATCCTCAAGTGGTTTCATATGGGTTTTGAAAAAGAAAAGTAACAGCAGTGAACCCTCTGGTACTTTAGCTGCGAGTTCTGGGAGAGAAAAGAACATTTATCCATGCTTTTGGGATCTTCTTGACAGAAATTGTCAGAACACTTCAAAGACTTTCTTCTCTCCTATCAGCCATTTTGCCACAAAAGCAATGTGAAACAGCAACAGGAAGCAGACATCATGTCTGGTCTTTGGTCTGATTCAGATGCAGTGGCAAAGCACAGGAAGAATTAGCAATATTAAACTAAAATAATGTATTACAGTATGTATGTGTATGTATATGAGTCTGATGAAGTCATGTAACCATACCATGACAGAAATTACCTACCTTTGCTGTAAAATTGCTAATGTCACCAGTCCAAACCTACAATCTGACTATTAAGTGGAAGAATAAACTTTTTTGTAGTTTAGGAATTAAAACATTCAGCATAGCTGATTGTCTGCAGAGGTCGCTCAATGAGACTTGCCTTGACAGGACAGATAGGTAATGGCTTCATTGGTTTAATCAACCAATAAAAGTAACAGGTGAAGTGATGTGAGCCTTGTGTGGAAAAGGGAAGTTAGATCCCACTGATAAAATGGGGGAAGAAGATATAAAATCTCACATTAGTATTAGCAGTTACTCTGTAGGCAGATGTGTCTTTTCCCCCAGGCTTACATCCATCTGGAGTTCCAACCTGCACTGTGCCAAACAAGATTAACTTAAATGCCCAGCCATTTTGTTTGGAGTGTATCATTGGTATCCATCTTTGGTTGGTATACAGATTTTCTAGTAGTAATTGCTATGGTATCCAGTCTTGAAAGGTCTTTGTTTCTTATTTAAAAAACATATTAGTGTATTATTCATGTGTCACATTCGCTGTCATCAGTGATGACAAAACTGCACTCAAATTACTCACATGCCTCAGCTGTAATAATAGAAATAAAATAAATCCTCCAGAATCTAGTTAGCTCATCTTCCTCAACCATTTCAACATAATCACGGGGAGGGTGTCCCAGAGATCCCAGATACTCCACTTTTCAAAATAAAGACTTTTCAAAATAAAGCCTTATCAGTAAGGCCATCTGACTTTTCTTCCTTCCCTGCTGCGATATTTGGTGAACAAGACATAAACCATTCCAGTGAAATATTCAGGCCTGAAAAATGGTGCGTTTTGCACCAAAAACATGGAGGCTGACAGATGCCTGAGCAGAAAAGGAGATGGATGAGTGAGGTGTTGAAGCTGGCCCACCACCATCCCACTGTTAGAGAAAGGGAGTTCTACGTGCAAGAATTGATGTAGGGTAGATGTGAAGCAAAGGAGCAAAATTCATCTTGTTTTCTTCTAAGAGATGCCAGCTGAGCTGGAGTGATGCTGTGCAGTAGATTGCAATGAAAACAGCAGCTTGTGATAAGCTGACAGGAGCTGGACTGAGCATAAATAGCTTAGAAACATTAGTGGGTAAAGGCAAAGCTTTTGCTTTTGTGTTTTAAAAGGACATATTTGCTATGCTTTGCTTTTTAGAATATAACACATTGTGTTAATGCCAGCAACTGTATTTATAACACCTTACACTTTCCATGTGTCAAATTTTTGCTCTTATATATGCATTTTCTCCTTTTTTGAGCTATGGAACCATCATAATTATCTTTAGAACTTTGTGACCGAGGATATTAGACTTTCTCAGCATGACTAACTGTTTTCTCAAGACGTCCTGGCTGCAGTGGTGTAACTGTGCTGACATTTGCACAGATGGTCAGATGGTGCCTGGGACATGTCTGGTTGCAGTGCAGACCTGAAGATCCTAGATGAAGTAGCTGAGCCCTTGTGTTTTGGCTGATGTATAAGAAAACTGCTTCTCAGCAAACGTAGCCTGTGTTGTCCTTTCTGCTAAGGGAAAAATGGTGAGCCATAGCAAAACAATCCCACAGCTAAAACATATGTTTTGGCCAAAGGTCATAATGATTTATATCAGATATCTATGTGTATTTGTTCCATACCAACTAAAACATTTAATGTCCTTGGATAATACAGAAGAGGGCAAACGTCCACAAGTTTGACTGACTATGGGGGTTATATCACATTTGGTAAATTGTGCTTGAAAACCATGCAGGATGAGAACAAAATGGTGTAACTGGGAAATGGTCTTCTAGAGATGGAATCTGAATTTTGATTTCTCATTATGTGGAATAGTTTCCTCACTCTCAAGAGAGAGATTTTGCATCAAGGAAGCCAGTGGATGTTGTTAGGTTCACTGAGAAACACAGTCCTTCAGATACAAGGAGAGGAAGAATAGGCACGGCGTACTTTGGCGTACACGGGACGACAAACAGATTCAGTGAAATCTAGTTGTTTTCCAATTCCAATTCTGAGAATGAATCACATAATTTGTTTCAGATAACTGGCTAATGTCCGCTAGCTGCTGACAAGAATTTTCTGTCCTACTTTGTGATTGACAGCTAAGTAATTTGAATGGGTTTGAGCTGAGGGAGCTGTGGTTTGGCCTGCTGCATCTTGGTGCCAGGTCTCTTGCCACACTCTTTGCAGCTTTGCTACCAACTTTCTGATATGGACTTTTGTGTTTAACTTCCATTATTTCACTTGAACCCATTTGGGAAAAACTCATCATTGTAACACCATTTTAGAAGTGGCTTTTTGTGGATACAGCTAATGGAATTTATGCAGCAAAATGCTACTACTGAAGTCTTCTGATGAGCCACACAGACTAGAAAATAGCTGATTTAGGGTATAAGTGGGTAGGATGGCAAATGTTACCATGTGTCTGAAACTGGTTTATGCATATACCACTGTATTTTTTAGCAGTCCAGAGAATTACAGAAGCCTTCAGCAAATGTAGCTCTCTGTTTTAAGCACCAACATCATAACGAGTTTTTATATTCTTGCTCTGCTCTGCACTTGTAGTCCTGGAAGAGCTTCATGGACTTCAAGAGTCAAGGCAATACTGCAATTACATAGAATTAGAATGTCCTTTCTTTAGCAAAGAGATTAGGTAATGTAACAAAACCAATGAACCAAGGCCAGCTGTGGTGTAAACAGTGATTTTACTTCTCAAGCCAAATTCTTAAATGGTGCAAACGAACCTGCTGTGTTCTAACAAACCCTTTTTTTTATCTTCTTTGTGTCAGTAGCATAGACAAAAGGGTTGGAGTGGCAACAAAAAAAACTTATTTAGTATCTTATATGTCTCACAACTCTTCTACTTCATCTTTTCTTTGTTACTGCTTTTCCTGCTCCATGCCCATTTCTGCACCTACTGATGTAGAAGCAGAACATGGCCAAAGACTGACAATACTTACATCAAGATCCATATATAAAAGGGTATTTGAAGTAGTCATCACTTTGCCTGTAGATTTCAGAAGTTTGGATCTCCAGCTAGGGCAGATTTAAACTTCTTCGAAGTATAAAGGTAACTCAGGTGGGTTCAAGGAGTTGTGTGTAGCAACTGGGAGCAAAGCACTGAGATAAACAGGTACGTGCTGATTCTTGTGATTAGGCCAGAAAAGCTCTCTCACTGTTGTGTGCTGTAGAGATAGATCTTGTAATCAAGGACTGAATGTTTGAGGCTTTGAGCACACACTTCTATAATGAAACATCTAACAGGTGGAATTGCTGGGCCTGCAACCAGGCTTTCTTGTTCTGTGGCTTTCTGAGATCAGAAAATATCTGTTTGATGCCTGGGGAGCAAATTCTCAGCTGCTGAAGTTCCACTGTTGCAGGTTGGTGTTGTTCAGGACTGTGGAAGAGTCCCGGCTCATTCCCAGTCTGGAAGCAGTGACTAGGAGCTGCTCTAAGCCGCACACTGTCATGTGTCACTGCACTGGTGTGTGCCAAGAGATGAAGTAAGCAACACAGAGGGCATCTGGAAAGAGAGAAGACAGGAGAAACTCCATTTGGCAGATGTTAGAGCACAGCAGGCTTCCAGCAGTTTATTTTGAATGTATTTGTTTGCTAAATAGCCATGCTTTACCACAGTGGAGTATCTTCAGCTTCAGTAATATTTTGCCATTATTATTAAAGACCAAAGGGGACAGCAGTTACAGGAACATGGTGATGCTCCTGACTAGGATTCACTGTTCATTAACCTTTCAGACACTGTGTGATTTTAGAAGGGCTGTTTTTTCCTATTTTTTTTCTAATTCTTGTAGTTCTCAAACACTCCTGTTTTAATAGCAAGAAGTTAAACTGCAGAAAGGTCATGTTATCTGGTTTGTGCATAGGCTGCCTCTATCACATTTGTGTGTAATCAAAGAAAATATAATTACAGCTCTGCAAATTTGAGGCCAAATCCTGCAGTTTAGTCTGCTCATCCCCTGCTCACATAAATGGGTGAGTCCTTGGGTTTTGCTTGCCCAACAAGTACCATCCTGTATTAACAGCGAGGAAATCTATTCTAGGATTTAGAGCAGCTGGCTTATTAAATCCATTAGACCAACTGAAACCTTAGTATCAGGCAGCAGTGATTCTTCAGAAATTACTGGAGCTGTACCAGTCTTACATTTCAAGACTGAGATCGGAACCAAACCCGGTTTGCTGAAAAATAAAGCAGTTCTGTCATTTGCTGGTAATGATGATTCACTGTCCCAAATCATAAATCTATGTCCAGGCTGAAGTTGTGCACTATAAATATGTTACATGGACTCCATGGGGTGCTCTTCTAAATAAGCTCCACAGTGTTTACTAATAAGTCTCTTTTTTCTTCTTCATGCAGCTTGTCCTCTAAGGGTAATAGATGTTTCTGCACTAGCATTTTGATCCAATCCTATTAAAACCATTTTAAGTTCCAGGAAGACTTTTGATCTTTTTTTTTTCTTCCAAAACTAATACAAATATTCACAAATACAGGGTCATGCTGTCTGTAACCACATACTTTTAAATCCAAATATTTGAGGTGGGATTAATGAAAGGGAGTGGTTTACATCAGGGTTTCCCAAAACAGAGTATGAAGTGCTGGGAGGGAGAGATAAAAAAGCAAATTATCAATTCTGCTTCTAACATTGGTACCATTTTGTATGTGAGAGGGGAGAGGATGAATGGAAGAATTCACCAGGGAGAGAGACACAGAGCAGAGTCATTTTCAAAGTTCTGGTTTACAGAATTTTAAAAGGTAAATGCACTTATTCCTAGGCTGTACAATAAGGTGAATTGTTCAGCATCAGCTGGCTCCTAGTTGTCCCTGACTTCACAATGTTTACAGCATTCTCCACTCAGGTAATAGTGCCTTAGAAATCCTCTGGCCTGTGTGAAAATGCTGTGCACTTCTTGCTTACCAAGGGACTTAATGTAAGAGGACTCAGTGTTGTAATGTTAAATGCCAAAGGACCAATACCTGAAAGGTCTAAGACTAAAAGCATCAGACTACACAATTTCCTATTTACTATAGATGGTATATTTAGTAACTAATCATCCAACCTAATAATATAAAATAGTATTTGACAAAAAGGTCAAGTGTTTAATATTAGGGCTAGGAGAGTCATAAAAATCTATGAGGGGAATGCTCCATGGAACAGCCAGCCAGCCAGCTGCAGCTCCCGGCTCTGTCACTGTATCTCTCAGTTTCCCCTTTCATTCTATAAAAATGTCACAGTCTCTTAAGCTCAAATGATTCCATACGTTTCCTGCTTCTGGAGGATGTAACTCTACGTAGGCTCAGTTCCCTGTTGCCAGACCAAACAGCTCTGTCTCTGAAAGTTTCCCCTCTTTAAGTCTTCTAGAACTCTTCAAAAATTGTCATAGTTTATGGTGTAAACAAAAGTTCCCCGGATATTGTGGAGGACTCTATTTTATGGAAATCCCATTAGAATGCAATGAAAGAGACTTTTTAAATTCAATAATTGCTTTATAAAACCTAGCAGACTTTATGTTCCAAGTTTGTCAGCCAAATGGACCTCAGCCAGAGGAGGGAGAGGGAGTGAACCAAAGTGAGAGCTGGTGTAAATGGGCCCAACTTTCACGTTCTTTTTGAACTTGACCAACACATGCAGGGACTAGAAGGAGCCACTGTTGCTGCTTGCTCTGTAGAGCAACCTAGGCATCAGCCATGTTTAAGAACCTCATTTTCACTGTAAAACATAAAAACAAAACACAGAAACACTATCTGAGACTAATTGCTGTACTCAGATCCAGGCTGGAGGACACACGTAAAAGATTTTATTCTTAATACTGTCCTTCCTTAGCTCCCATCTCTCTGATACTTTTCCCACACTGTTATTCATGACTCCTTTCATGACTGTTGGAAGTTTGGACTTTTTATCACCTTCTATTTGCCTCCAGGGACTTCATTTTATTTCTGCCCATGGGATCCCACTTCAATTGCAGCTGTTTGAATTAACATTAACTTGCTGCATCTCCTGTCTGAGGAAAGTGCAAGTGCTGTCATGGCCAGGAGAACAAACAGGTGACTCAGTTCCATCCTGTAACTAATTTCTGTGGCATTTTTGTAAACTCATGTGGTTTAATAACATGTTGGGGGGGGGTTGGTTTTTTTTTTTGTTTGTTTGTTTTTTTTGTTTTTTTTTTTTTTTATCAGAAACTATATACTATGGGGTGGGGGGGTATTTGGAAATAAAAATGGGACACACCTTTTAATTCTCATGAAAGCATTTTCATGGGAAGCCTTCTTACAACAACAGAGTGAGAACAAGTTAAATATTTTGTTTCAAAGGGATTATCCCTACCCAGCAGGGAACAGCTGGCATAAAACGCTGATCCACCTCCCATTGCAAACAAGAGCCAAACTCCTGTTGATTTCATTGGTACAGAATCAAGCTCTTATTAAGTCCATGGCCAGCTTTGCACAACTTCTGTCCCTGTCTGCTTCTCTTACATATAGGCCTGACCCTCTCTGGCCATGGAGAACCCAAGCTGAGTTGTGGCTGTAGAGAAACTGAAAGCATTCTAGGATGTAAATGAGTAAATTAGTATAGCAGCTTTTTCCAAATATGTTCAGTTGTGGAGTATATCACAAGTAGCCCCACTGACTTCAGTCTAGCCCATCTGTCTAGATAGCCAAATGATAAGCAGCAAGTTTTATCCAGGATCTTGACTTGCTAAAATGAGGCAGTTCCCTTTTTTTTCCTGGTTTAACATGGCTCCTATCTAGGTTTTCATTCCTTTATTCAGCCACTTGAAAAGGAGCATTTCAAGTTTTGCATACAGTTATATTGTAGTATATTTAATAAAAGAGCACCAGTTACTCAAATGTTTTGAAAAATATCACTCTCAGATCTAAGAGCAGCTACAGACTTATTTCCTCTCCAGAGCATTCACATTAAGGCATAGATGTATATAGAACTCTTTAGAGAAAATACATTAATTACAAAAAAGAACTAGACAATTTGTAGGATCTTAATCTCTGATATTGATAGACTTCCTGTTACCCACATCCAGTCCTGTCATGGTTATATTGTTTGAATGTGTTTCTGCTAAGTGGCAGAGCAGGCTGAAACTATTAGTGGCCAGGAACTGGGAAAAAAGTAATTACAATAATTTCACAATTATAAGCTACACTGAGTATAAGCCACACTTCCAGGTGCCTGCAACTTTTTGTTCTTTGTCCATACATAAGCCGCACCTGATTATAAGCCGCACATTACAATACAGAGTGTGATAAAAGGTATCTGTTCTATCACCATGTGTTGAGGGTGGGGGCAGTGATCCTTATCTCAACGGCAGATATTCTGCTAATGGGCCATCCATTGAAACCAGGTGGGGCATTTTTCTTTATCTTTTCACAACCCATGCTTCCTCCAGCCAGTCATTTTCTGCTAATGGCCATTGAGTCCCACTGTGTGAGTGATAAAATTACTTCATCCCATTGGAAGTTGCTCCAGCCAAGGGGAAGAGCCCAACATTTCTTACCAAGATGAAAACAGAGGTTTTGTGACACTAAGGTAGCCCCTTTCTCCACTGGACTCCAGAGGAAAACTGCACCTCGTACAGGAGCACTGCTTCAACTGAATCACATCTGTCACTGCAGGAGGATGCAGCCACCATTTAATGGGACTGCTGCCAACACCCTGCCTGACGGGGTGTCAGGTTGTACTCTTGACTTTGTCAGGGTTTGGAGTTTGTTTCTTTGTAGTACTGTATTTCTATTTTAATTTCCCTAGAAAAGAACTGTTATTCCTAATTCCCATATCTTTGCCTGAAAGCCCCTTGATTTCAAAATTATAATAATTTGGAGGGAGGGGGTTTACATTCTCCATTTCAAAGAGAAGTTCCTGCCTTTCTCAGCAGACACCTGTCCTCCAAACTAAAACAGCAACTTTTCGTTCTTTGTCCGTATATAAGCCGCACCTGATTATAAGCCACACTTTGGGTTCAGACCAAAATTTTAGTCAAAATGGTGCAGCTTATAATCGTGAAATTACTGTACAAGTGATTGGGCTGTTAAGAGCCTCATTGTATGGGACAGTGAAAAAACTGGACCTGTATTGTCATATGTCATCTGAAAGTTAGCACTATGAACAAGATGTTTTCATATCCTTTCTAATACTTTGAGATAGACCAAAGTTTATCATAGCTACCTTCATTTTACTCAGTTAATAATGAATGATCAGTGAAACATTTTGGAATAAGAAAGCTAGATGATTCATGTAATGTCTGCTGTGAAACGTTTTCAAACTTTAAAGCCTACAAAGAGAAAGGTAGCGGTATTTTTTAAAAGACAAAAAAAGTAGGCAAGATGAGAATTTTTAATGGAATAACATAGTTAGTGAGATCATCATACAGGTCTAATTTTTTTGATAATCAGATTAAGTTTCATTCATGTTCAACATTTGCATGAGTTCTCAAACAATGAAACTGTCTTTGTGGACCTTTCTTTGACTTCATGACCATCATGATTTTCAGGGATGAAAGTAATGCTTTGATGATAATGGTGTGATTGTGCATGTGCTGTATAAACTGCAGTTTTTGACTGCTGGGGAAGGTGCTGTGTAAAAAGCTGTCTTTCTTCTTTTTACTTAGAGATATAAAGATACCAAGATATGAAGATATAAAGAGTCACAAATCTTGCTCAACTGTTCATGGATAAAAAAGTATCCCAAAATTTTACCACAACAAAATTATGTACATAGCATTCCTGTTACGCACACACCTCTGATAAGTCTCCACTAAGAATAAAGAGCCAAATTCTCTTCTGGAATAAAAATCACAGGTTTTTTTGGTGTCTAATGAGCTTCCACTACCTTTTCCAGCAGAGACCTTGGTTACTAGTACAGAATTCATGTAAAGAGACAGGTCTTTACCTCTCCAAATTCTACCGTCAATGTTTGGAGACTTCTTTTACCTTTGTGCCAGTGCACAGATAGTAGTATAATATGATGCATGCATGACTTCATCATAAAACTTCAATTTGTGGAGCCTGTGGGTGGGGAATTAAGTGTCCTATTAAGTAGTCTGCAATAATAATTGACATTCCTCTTGCATCGTATTCACAAGTATGTAAGGATCTTGTTTCTGAAAGACTGGACATGCTGAACCGTTATTCTGTAGTATTTTAGTCCCTGTGCTTTTGTATTGTTAGAGCTACTTCTGAAATTCATGGCTGGCTGAAAATTTGATGTAGTCTAGGTTGTACTAGTTATGAGAAGAAAGTGTTGTGAGAGTCACAAACTGCTTTTATGTAACTCCATGTATCTACAAAGAAAGGACAATTATTTGTTTTTCTGACCACTGGACAAGTCAAACAGCTATAAAAATTAACTAAGTTCATCCAATTGCCTGTGGGACCTCTTTCAACCAGAGCCCACTCCTTATGCTCACCCTTGGCCTCTCATGGGGATGCACTGGCTGCATGTCCTACCACCTCTCTTCATTTCTGCAGTGCCTCTGTGGCTTTTCTTCCCACCCAGTCTGGTGGTCTGTCAGTGCAATATTCAGGAACTGTGCTTCTCTCATAGTTCATGTCTCTGATGAGACTGGCCTTGTCTTTGCTGTGTGCAGTGACACATGCCTGCACTTTGCTTGAAGACTGAGTATCTTCACTGAAGAGTTGAGTTACTCCTTCCCAGCTAACTCAACTGAAGGGCAGTGACTACAACCAGCTCTGACATTTCATCCCTACACTTCTATGTCTGGTTTATATCAAAATTATTCCTACAATTCCTGCCATCATCAAAAAGCAAGTCTGAAAAGAAGAGGAATAAACATAGAGTGGTTTAAAATTGTATACTAGGAGTAATTAAATTCTTAGTAAGAGGCTTCTGTCATTTCTCTATTTTCACTCACCATGAGGAGGACAGCATGTTCTCATCTCTGTAGAGTCACATAAATTACTTGATTAAAGTGCATGTTGCAGAGCTTAATCTGGGCATTTGGAACCTCCTTGCTGTTTTCTCAAGGTATTTGTATGATAGATGAAGGGGAAAAAAAAGTCCTGTGCTTAGTTCATCTTGTTATATTGTAGATATATTTTCCAGACATTTGCAAATAGAGTAAAGAACAAGAGTTCTTCAGCTATTTAAAGTCTTTGAAAGAAGAAAGGCAGTTTAGATTACCAGCAGCCTACAATGTGCGTGGCACAAAAATGTCAGTTTTAATGGCAAAGTTCAGGATAAAACTGTGTCAGCTAATTTAATCATTTACCATGAAATACCAGTTATCTTAATCTTACATGCAGTCCTTAAGTCTGCTGCATATTTTTGTGTAATTGAATCCTGTCCCTAAAAGGGACGAAGCAGGGAATTTGCTTTTTAGTGAAAAGTTAGGCTCTAAATGTTCCTGCTTATAAATTGTATTTGTGACATTGTCAGATATTTTGATAGTGAGCAGCTAATATTTCTGATGAGCCTATTTTTTCTCTGTTTCCTATTTGTCTTCCATGCTACAGAAATCATATTAGTATTCAGTTTCTATGGAACTTAACTGAATTCTCTGGAAAAAACTGCAGATATTGTTCCCAGAACTTAAGGCAAATAAATTAGTATCTAACCCAGATGACACATTTTATTCATGTGGTTTGCTTTCTGTCTAGATACCTGATACATTACTTCATCAGCAAATTCAACAAGGCCAAGATGTCTTCATTTTCCTTCAGAGCAAGAGCAGTAAGAGCAGTGCGGTGGAAGCATTGGTCTTCTGTGGCCAGCCGGCGAGAACCCATCAACAGCTGTGATGAGCAGAGCAGACATGGGAGACAGGAGGCAGCTGAAGCCAAAGAGGACCCACGCCTGGAGCTGTGTCTGTGTGATTGGAGCAGAGAGAGGCCAGGACCCAAGGAAATCCCAGCAGCAAGGGAAAAAAACAGATTGACTCTCAGTGACTCATTTAGCTCCTGGATTGGACAGATCTCTCCCCTGCTGGCAATTTGGCTGAGCATCAATAGACAGATACCAGGATGAATAGCTTAAAATAATTAGGGGTTGGGAATTTGCAAAACTGCTAGCCATCCAATTCTTTACTGTGCAATGCGAGGCAGAAAAAAGAAATTACATTTAGGTTATTAAATATTAAGTCAGTGGATTTACTTCCATTTGGTGCAGAACAGGAAACTGGCTAAAATTCAACATTTATATCATTGTGTTGATGGTCTGTTTATCACTGAGCAAGTAAGTGCCTTTTGGCAGGTCAAGCTCTTTGACACATGGGGCAAATGTGTGCTTAATTTCTCCCAAACAGAAGAATTAATATAATAATAATTAACATAGATGAGAACAGAATTAAAATCAAGTGCAGTCAGGAGTTCAGTTTAATGCCAGGTGTCTCACATTCTAGATGTTCTGGGGCCAGATTTTTCCTGTTGAAGGTAGCAGGGGTTTTGCCTTTGGCACTTACGGGAGCTGAAGTGGGCCTTGGATGTAAAGAGACAGGATTCCCAGTACTTTCTATTTAATGCATAAAACCAGAAGCAACAGGCTCATTTAGTAGCAGAAAAGGTCAGTTAAAATTATAGAGACATCCTTTGGAGCAAATCCTCTACCTTGTATTTGCATATTTATGAATTAGAGATTACGACAGGCTATTTCATTTATTAGAGCAGCACTGCTATAGTTAATAGTGTGTCAGTATTTCCATTATAAACCCCGTTTTGCAGTGTTTAATATCTCAGCCAGTTAAAATCACATCAGGAAGCATGTTGGTCTTATGTTGCTGGCCAGGTGCAATTTTTTTGTTATGGATTATTTTCAATAATGAAATACTGCTCATCATATATGCAGATGAGCCACAGCATTTCTGTTGGAGGGACATAGCAAGGTGCGTAGATCCATTGTGCCTTTGTTTTTCTTTAGGAAAGAAGGGATAAGAGGGATTTGACCAATCCTGTCAGCTGTGGCCTTGTGTTTGAAGAACACTTTTTCAAGCAACTGCTGTCAAAGGAAACACTGGTTTTCAGTGGGAAATCAGGTTGCTGTCTGCTTGCCAGTGGTGACCAAGGTAAACAGGTGAGGATGGTTACCCTGTCCCTCTTAAATTTCTTGTCTACCAGTCATGGGTGAAGCACCCCAGGCTAGAAAGCAGTTAACATAAAAGAAGAGCCTTGAGAAGTAACAGGCATCCCAATTACAAATTCAGAAAGCTGGCCTCTTTTTAAGTGTCTGCCAGCAGCAGAGAAGTGCAGGACTGTCATGACTTTATTGCTGATATTTGGGGTTGCTAAGTCTTTAGGGGCAGTTATGAAGCTGCTTGCATGTGTCCCTAAACTGAACAGTCATTATTTCAGCAGTCTTAGATGATTCTCCTTTCCAACAGCCCCAGTTTGCTTTCATAGAAGTGTTAATTCACTAAAAAGTAACTGCCTGGTGAGGGCAAATGTTCAAACTAAAATACCAATTTTAAACTTGCTAGGGCAGCAAAAAGTTACTCTTCAGAGTAGCTGAAAGAAGCTGGTGTTGCACTATAACCTCTTTCCCTATGAAAAGAGAAACAGCCCAAACAGAAACTCCTGGGGAATGGTTTGTTTTCAAGTCTTGAAAAATCATTTGCTGCCTCAGTAACTGACAAGTTAGAAATCAAATTCATGAAGAGAAAAGAAATGAAGCTATGTGCAAAATATCTTTTGCCCTTTTGCCTCACAAATGCAGTTGGAGTTGGGAACATAGTCTGTATTTTTTATCTTTCTCGCCATAAAGGTCTATGTGCACGACTGAGGGTTCTAGGGAAACTAGCCATGGCAGGCCAGAAACACTCTGAAACATCATATTCAATCCAGTTGGTGCATTGCAGCTAATCAAACTATGCCCTAGGCAAGACCCAGGGTTTGGCCTCTGTGCCATCTTCTGTAAATTTTGACTGAATTAAGATTAACAGCAAGTTTAGAAGTTACATTGCACAAATTTTTTTTAAGCACATGTAAGACAAGATTGCAACAAAAAAAGTCTCTGATCTTAAATCTCCCAAATGCATATGGAGAGCCAGACTTTTCATCCAGTATCTCATCAACATCATGAGAACCAAGAGACCAGATCAAGACACTCCACTCAGGCTTATGGAAAATCTGTTCCAAATCCAAGTGGCGAGCGCTAATCAGTAGCGCTTTCTTAAAACAACAGTATTTGGGATATTTTGTAAGTAATTGCTAACTAAAAGTGCATTTTCCAGACTCCTTCCAGAGTTGATGTTGAACAATCTTCCTTCCCTAGGCACATAACAGTGCCTTTTCAGCCAAAAATTATCTCTGGTCATGATAAGTAATCATAACTCAGAAGGAGGCAAACTACAGAAAATCAAACTGTTTTGAGTGCAAAACATACTTCATACTGGATACTTCAACAGTTTTTAAGAAAAGGTATAACCCAAAGTAAAGGGGTGGGGGGGAGTTCTGCCAAACATTTAGAAAATGTCATACATTTTAAAATTAAGTATGAAGTATTACATGCTGTTTGCTGGAAACTCTGTCCAGGCTCAGTAAGCTATCTCGACAGCATTGTTTACTAGATATATTTGTTATTCTTTGTCTTTAATTTGCAGTGACATAAAATCTTGCACAACTGACTTGAGTGCATCTTTGAATGCTAAAAATACTAATTATTATGTAATTAGTCAACAGGATGTGTGTAATTGTGCAATACTAGCATTCCTGGGTGTGGTTAAGTACATAGGTAGAATGCCAACACTCATCTAGATGTAGTATTATAAAATTACACAACAACATACACCCTGGGTGGATACTCTAATTATATTTTACATTTAAACAATAGCTACATTAGCAAAATAGAACTTATTATTTTAAAAAATATCTTCCCACAGGCATGGATCACAGTAGATGATGGTAATAATATTGCCCAAATAGAGTATCTTCCCTCTCCCAAGGGACACAGCCTTCTTCATAAACGTACAAATAGGAGACAAAAACCAGGCACAAAGAGCCCTTCATTCACTCATGGCATAAAACCACCCCAAAACAGACACGTGACAATTGCTGAGTCATGCACTGGAATAATTGAAGGCAGAGAATCACCAGGAAGGACTTTCTATCTCATGAAGAATCACATGAAATTAGCCAGAAATGTGACTAGAACTGTTATATTTTTATGACTTAACAGACATCAGGACAATCCTTAAACCATGGTGGAAACAGAGCCACACAGTGAGTCAGATTCTTCTTTGAACTCACCCAGGAAGATCTAGGTAACAGCCATCAAATGTCTTGAGCATTTGAGTTAATTCTGGTCTCTGCTAAGATTTACTGCCAATGTGGTGTAAAAGTCTGCTGCACACCCAGCCAAAACTTCCCTGCCTGGTCATCTCTCATTCTTCCTGTACATCTGCAGTGACTGACAGGTATGCTCTTCACTGGGGCCAGCACTACAGAGATGGTGACTTATGAAGTACAAACAGAAAATATGGCACACCAGTATTTACTTTATTTTGATATGGTTTCAAGGTGAGAAATCCAGAAGAAGAATGGAAAGGTGAAAATTCCAACACCAAAAGAAAAAAAAAAAAAAAACAACAACCCCAAAACCCCTAAGCTGTGACTCATCATTAATAAAAAATGTCAGAGCCTAAAGCTCTTTTTTTTCATGTGCCTGGGTGCAAAAGGGTGAGGTGCCCTCTGAGGATGATTTTATCTTTTACTTTTGAGTCTGAAGATCTTGGATGTGGTTTGGCAAGTTCATAAAAATATTGTGATGAAGTTGAGTTGCCATCTGGAAATGATACATACAGAGATATAAGAAAGCTTGAGGAGAAAACTGCAGATGCTGGAAGAAGAATCAGCAATGCACATGAATGAGGTTAAAAATTGCAGACAATTAGCTACAAGATGACTCCTACTAAATAAATCATCAAAGACTTGACAACTGCTTCCAGGTTTCTACTGCGATATTAGCTCATTGGAACAGTCAAAAGATGTTAATTTGGCCAAAGTTTTAGAAATGTGCTATTCTTGTTTGAATTAACAAATCAACCAACAAGGCCAATCTGTGCTGTCTTGCCAAGGCTATAAAGCTTCTAGGGAAGCTATTATATTTAATGCTCAGGATCAAGAGCCCCATGATATGCAAAATAAGCCTCTTTGTGTTAAATGAAAGCTGCATAGGAAAGAAAACCTGAGCTTGTCATGGAATTTCACATTTCGTTTCAGCATTCAATAAAGTACTTTGGATGTCCAATTTAATAGAGAAGCACAATTTATTTTTTCTGTATGCCGCCACAGATCAGGCCTTGCTCTGTTCTCATTTAGAGTTTAATCCAAGACTCAAAGTAAAATGAAAATATATCAGTTGCTTCCAACAGGCATCCAGTCAGTCTTGTGCTGTGGTTTTACTTAAATGTAAATTCAGTGCTAAGTTCCTCCCAATAAAAAGAGGGGTAAGTGATACGAGCCTGTACACTTAACTTTCTACCTTCCTGTTATTTGCTGCTGATAGAACCTATCCTTTGGCTTGCCAAAAACTTCTTAATTTGTCTGGTCTTTCTGCAGGGTTGACTGGTATAAAAAAAATGCTCACCTCGACCTTCTTTATTGCTACATGGAGGAAGCTCACTACAGAAAAGAGTACAGTTGTACTCTTTTCTACTGCTCGAGATTTACTTGTGTCCCTGGTGTGTTGTGATAAGCCTCTGAATGTCACTGCTGTGAAGGTTTTGTTCTTCCCAAAGACTCTCCTGAGGTTCAGTGAAGGCAAGTAGGGTTTGCTTGGGTTTAAAGGTAAATTGTGTATGTCACTATAATAAAGGGAAATATGCAAAGTGTTGGTTGAATTTAATAGGAATTTGGAATGTTTGACTTGTCACAAGGCCAGTTGGAATTATGTGGACTTCTGACATTGCTCATAGCAGGAGGACCTCACCCCTTGGTGAGTGCCAGGCCAAGGCCTAATTATCACATACATGCAACTTAAACCATGCTCAGAATTAGTCTTAAGGCTTACTATCACTTAATATAAAATAAGAAACATGATCTGAAAAAGACTAGGGAAAAATACTGAAGTTTTGCACATCAAAAAGGCTAATTAGAAACTCTTTTCTTTTATAACAAATAAGCCAAGCATATTGACATTAATTATAGGAAATACTCAAGGTTTGGAATAATCTATTGAAGAGCACAGATGTGTACCAAATCCTATGTAAATGAGTATGTGCAAGTGTTCTCCAGGTAACACATTTATTTATAACAAATAAGCTGTGTATTCAGGTTTCTTTTTAAGGGGTAGAACATCATAAAAGATTTCTCTCTCTTCCTTGCTCTTACTCAACACAGTGAGATAGTTATTTCTGTAGTTATACAGCTTCTTCCTGTACCTGAAGTAGTAGTAGTTCTGTTTGGTTTAGTACTAGTAATTCTGTAGTTGTTCTGTCAGCTTTACTGGAATTGGATCCCTGTAACTAGCAGCAGAATTTGTTCTCCTCTGGTGGTAAAATTCCTTTGGTTTCAAAAAAGCTGATGGAATTCATAACTGCTTTTGTATTTTTCAATCTGTGTCCCAGAGCTGACTAGTGGCATTGGTTTCTTAAAAAAATACTACGACTAAAATTTGCTACAGTGCCCATTAGTTTTGCCAGTAGAGACTCTTAACAACCCTAGGAAGAAAATTTCACATATCCCTTCTTTTACCCTGTCTGGCTGCAAAGAAATCCTCTTAACTTTTGATAGCTTTATTTCATGGGGGAAAGGTTCTTCTCTGTCAGAACCATGACAGGTGGGCTCAGCAGGCTGAATCACTCCACCCCAAATGTTCCTTCCATCTTACTTGCTGCCTCTATACAGATGAAAGATGCTGTGCTTTCCAGGTCAAATTTCATTAATGAATCTCCCAAACACTTGTCTAAGCGTACTCCTTAAATTAGATGAGATGTCTACCTGTACTGTGGCTATTGAAAATTATCACCCAGCTGGGACTGGTAAGCTTCCTGAAGCCTGCTCCACAATCTCCGAACCATCCTACAAATGCCAGGGCTTAGCACTTTTGCTCTTAGAAGCCCCTATCTGCAAAGGCATATGTTGGTAGTGAATTGTTGGTCTCTCCCATCAATAGCAGAGAATACTGATGTTACCAGTGCTTGTTTAACTCCTTTAATTCTCCCAGTTTTCCTAACAATTGTCATAACATTTCACAGGTGTGTCCAGAGCTACAGTGTCAGCACAAGTTCCAAAAAGCTCATGGTAAAGAGTCTGCTTTCACCTCTCTGATTCAAGCTGATTAAAGGATTTGAGGAAAAGTGCTGGGGGTAATGAAGAACAATGAAAATCATTTAGGTAAGCTGCAGGTATAATTTCAGATCACTAAAAAGTAGGAAAAAATGATTTTACTCTAACATTAAAATTGTAATCTCTATGTAGCCTCAAGAATTGTCTACAACTGGCCTCCAGTCTAGCTTGAAGATTTTGGTAATCTCACCACATGCTGCCCAAGTCTGAACAAGACTGCTTAGCCACAGATTACAGGGAGGGTACATAAAACTGGCCAAACTTCAGGCCTGTTCTTACATTTCTGCTTCTGAACATCCACTACTGGTAATTATCAGACATAAAATATTGGAATAGTTGGACTTTTTTCAGCCTTGTGTTCTTGGTTTTAGGTTTTTATGTTTCCCTCATTTTTAGTGAGTCTGAAAAGGAGACAGCTTCTGTCCTAATTGCATTGTCATAAGGAAAAACTACAATTTTTACTGACCCTGGTCACCCAAGGGCATCCTTTTACAAAGAGACATCTCTGACATGTGGGTCTATGTTGACTGACATGATAGATGCACCTGTAAAAGAAACCAGCTTGGAGTTGCATATCTTCTAGTGGCAACTAAATGCAGAAAAGAGTCGCATAAGTGGGAGCAACAGAAGACTGTCGATTGTGAAGTCAGAGTAAAATTTTTATACATAATTTCATCTGTTTGAGAGGCAAATGGTTCTGTTAGTGACTGTTCCTTACATACAGATCAGACTTCTAAAGACCTTCTTTGGATAAAAGTATAAAAACCTGAACCCATGAGCTTTCACCTTCAGTATGCAGTCAGTAATTAGAAGGGAAAGGAGCTGTTAAACCTGCAAAATTAAATTTGACTCATAGATAGTTTAGGATGATAATAAAAGTGAAAGTTCAAAATATAGTGTGATATCCGTACAAAGTGTATTGACCTGCTGTCTAACTTATTTTTTCTTGCTTGAAATCTAGAATTTGGTTTGAAATAAATATCACTTCCTACCAGTTCATATAATACAAGTACATTATTGAATTCTGACTGAGGCAGTGATGCTCAGAGATGGGGGGCCCAGTCCTGGCCTTGTGGCATGGGGTCAGGAATATTTTGCAGAATGTGACAGTTTCCAGACCACAGGCAGTTCTGACTTTAGGGAAAGGTGAAGGAGATGGGTACCTACCCTAGAGAGAGCTTACAGACAGCAAAAAAGCCAAGTCACAAATGAAAACTTTCTATTACTTTCTAGCACTACTGGATTTCTGATGAAATTTTCAAAATTTGGAATACGTGGCAAATTTTTCAACGAATCCAAGGGAACCAGAAGAGGGATGGTCAGCTTAGCAAGAGAAAGCAAGGCACCAGGTAAGATGAAAACCATCTGGGAGAAGAGATGGAGGGGCAAGGGGAGGGAAGAGGGCAGGCTGGCTCATGGAGGTGATCTGACTGGCAGCAGGGTGTGTGGGGAAGGGAGAGACTGCTGCTGGTTAGGTTATATCTGGAAGCCATAAAATTGGTGCTGGGGGTGAGGTGCTGGAGTCACCTGTCTGAAAAGAAAAGGGCAGAGAAGGAGAGCAGTAAAACTTTGGGGTTGGCATTGTGGGTGGCAGAGGGAAGAACAGGCTCTTTCTGCACCCACCCTGCCCCCAGGTAGGGTGACCTGGCCACAGTTCCAGGAATGAGGGAGGGTTCCTTGTTTCTAAGTTCATGACATGATTAAAAAATAAAGGAAGAGAAGCCTAAATCTCTTACTGCTTGACTGGGCAAACAAAAGCTTAATAATGAAGGGAAAGTCTTTCTACCTTCCCCCAAAAGCAGCTAATCTTAAGTCAAAGGCTTTACCTGGGGCTTTTCTGGAGGCCACCTCTGCCCTGCGGGTGACATCCCTGTCTCTGCTTGAGCCTGGCAGGGCAGTGAGAGTGCCAAGCACCT
This sequence comes from Catharus ustulatus, assembly GCF_009819885.2. Classification (NCBI taxonomy): domain Eukaryota; kingdom Metazoa; phylum Chordata; class Aves; order Passeriformes; family Turdidae; genus Catharus; species Catharus ustulatus. Next base: position 16,221,269 of record NC_046229.1, on the reverse strand, counting down.
CTGAGCCACAAGTGGGATATTGAGGAGGGAGAGAGGTTTGTGCCAGTTAATTAGCAGCACTTTGGTGGTTTCTGCAGCCCACAGTAACCTTCACAAGACCTGCAGTGAAGGAGAGGTATTTGGGGATATGTGGTTGAGGCTGGAAGTCGATTTATTTGAGCTCTTCTTTCTTTGAGCATCGAGTTCATTGTTCTTCCAGCTCCCTTTAGAGACCATGACATCAGCTGTCCAGGCTGGGCAGCCCAGAGTCAAAAGGAAAGGAGCCTTTTGCCCATCACTGTCACATAAATCAGGGCCCAAATCTGTAAAATGTGAGAAAATGAGAGATTCGATTATCCATATGGATCACTCTGGATTTATTCCAGATTGCTTCATTAATAGCAATCAAAGACATCACTTTAATGGATTTTTTATCCTCAAAATTATGATCATGGGGAATTTGTTCTGGCTATTGGTTTTGAAAAGGCTTTTGATTCTCCTCAATAGCCTTAACTTATTTCAGATTTAGGTAACAGTAGGATTTGGTCTTAAATATGTTAGATAGGTCAATCTCCTTTATTCAAATCCACTGTTATGTTAAAACTAATGACCACAGTTTGAAGATGATTTATATGCTGAGGCTTAGACATGAGAGTCTTTTTTTCTCTGATACTTTTACTGTTACAGGCAAGCCTTTGTTTTGGGAGAAGTCACTGTTTAAGGCAAAAGTCAGTTCAATTTTGCCCTTAGTTGGAGGATATGTTATTTTTTTAATGAAGATTTTCTTTAATGAAGATTATGCTGGAAATCACTGAATGATGTTCATGTTTCTTCTTTGTTAATTGGGGTAAAACTCTTAAAGCCATTAGGTGATTTAAATGTAGCTCTATTTCAGCAATATCCTTTATTGGATCCCCCATTATCCTTTAAACATCTTGGTGTGCAAGGGGATAAAATTAGAATGAATTTGTTTGCTTTAAATTGCCAGCCTCTGCTTGATAAAACTATTAGCTATTTAGCTAATTGGGCTGCTATTCCATTATCATTAATTGGCAGAATTGATACAATTAAAATGGGGGGTTTATCTAAAGTGTATGTGGTTTTTCCTAGGTATTCCTATCAGGTTTCCTAACATGTTCAGGGAGTCTTACATTCTGCAATTAGTTTTGTTTTCAAGGTTAGAGGTAAATTCAAGATTAATTTTGAAACTCTGAAGTTTCTTACAGAGTCAGCTGGACTGACTCCTGCTAATTTTGCTGTGAGTTTTGTCTGCCTCGGTGCAGCACGTTCTGTGTTGACAATGCCCAGCGTTATGGGGCTGTGCAGAGTGGGGCGGTGCAGGCACAGCTGAGCGCACCCGCTCTGCAGAAGGTCAGGGCGCGGCTTGTCCCAGGGCTGTGCCAAGCAAGGTGCTAAACACCCATTATTGCCTGGCCCACCAAGGATTTTAACACTGCCAGAACTTTTAAGCACACAAGCCCAGTGACGCCAATTAGCTTACTCATACTAGTAAAGTTAAACAAAGACTGCACTTGGTTGGGGCCACAGTAATCATCACCTTGTCAGTTTGAGACTCCCACTGAATCCATTGCAAAACAGCACAAAATAGCACAAAATAGCACCACTTTCCGCTCACACCTCGGCTGTGCTCTCAGCTGGTGCTGCCCTCCCTATGAGCAGGGCACTGTTTTTGGAGGAGTAGCTCTGCCAGTCCTCTTCTCGTGTGTCCAAAGCATCAAAAAACTGCGCCCTGTGCTCCTGCCATCCCTGGTGGACATGCCATCCCTCCTAGGCTGCTAGCACAAATGGTGCTTCTCCCTGCTAACGCTATGATTCATGTCAGCCATTAGCCTCAAATAAATGAATGGGCTGAAAGAAAATTAAAAACAAATCACACTTCTATCAAAGGGAGGTCTTGTTGACAAGCAGGGCTTCTATTGCCAGAATTAGTCATCTGGGCCTGCCTTTTGCACCAGAGACTAAGAAAATCAGAGGATGATTAATTGGGCAGGACCAGGAGGATGTTGCCCCTCCCATACAGTGGGGGCAATTTCTAAATCACACCATGAGGGCAGTGCCTACATCACTGAACACTTCCACTACTGCTGCTTCACCTTCACCACAATTCTATGTAGTGCTGGGCTCCCACATTTGTTCTTCACCACCCAAACATGCCCTTGTACTGTGATTTTCTTTACCTTATCTTGAAAGCCATGTAGAGCTGGGTCTATTGCCTTTTAAAGCAGCTTAAAATAATTTCTATCAAGAATATAAAATAGTTTTATGCAAAATATTTTTTTAATGTTTTGTCCGTAAAATATGTGCAAATATAATTATATATAATTCTAAATAAAAACAAGTCAGGCTCTTTCCTGTAGACATGATCCAGTATGTGTGTAACATGTTTGAACACTGGAACAAACTCGAAGCAATGCTGCCCTTCTTAATTCATTTCAGTCATTGACATTTTTAGACTATAGCAAAGTCATTTCATGAAACACATCATGCTTCATGGGTTAATCCTGATTTAGCTGTGATGCTTTGCTTTTGGGTATTATCTAAATTGTTTTGCCCATCTCTTCTTCATTCATTTTGTCTGTCATGAATATCATTCTACATGGATTTCACTCATACTTTTATTTGTATTTAAATTATGCATCTCTTTAAGGAGATAGACCCATCAAGTGATACAATACCTGATGGGACAAAGAATGAGGCATTGTTTACTTTTGCATAAAAAGCCATGAAGACAGAGCACACAGTTTATAGGATACTAATGAATTATTTGGATGGTTGACCTTAAGTCAGACTCAATCCAGCTAAGCTTGGTAGCCAATGCATTTGAAATGTAACGGATAATAGTCCAAGAGCCAAAGATATTGAAGGTCTGGCTTGCACAGGTTGGCCCTTATTGACAACCTTACTGAGGCACCTTGCTCTGAGTGGCTGGGGAAGTTCCTCATCACAGGCTCAGGGCTGCCTTCTTGCCACCCCAGGGACAGAGGCTGGCCTGCTGCTCTAGGTCTTGGACACTCATTCTGGGGAGACAGAGAGCACCCGAGTCTCTGGAGCCACAGCCTGGCATGTTTGATGAGACCTGAATGAATTCACTGGAGTGAAAGTCACCTTGGGCTGAGGAGCCTGTTGCAGCTCCCTCGGGAAGAGTGAGCACTCCCACAGTGCAGTTAGAAACCCCACACTCCCACAGAGTCCCCATGACTCAGGAAAAAGGGGGAGGGAGCAGAAACAGAACCCTTAGAATAAGGACTACCTCACAGCACTAAATGCACTGATTCTGTGCTGTTTATACTTCTGAATTGTAGTAAATAAGGAGCATCATGCTGGGTAAAACTTAAGTGAAGGAGATGAGAATAGAGCCCAGGCAGAAAAGAGGAGCAGCAATGCAGGAGCCAGTGCTCCCTGTGTAAGTTTTAAGGTATATTAGGACCAAAACCTCCTTCGTGCTAGCATTGCTGTTTATTTGCTTCCATATCAGCTCTGAATTTGGCTGACTGTCACTAGCAAGAGTCCAGAAAAAGGGACATCTTAAGTTGAAACATTTCTGTGGTATTCAATGCCTTCTCCTCATTTGAAAGTAGAGATGTAGCTCTGTATGTCACTAACTAAGACAATAATAAATTAATACAATAGCCAAGTAATAGTGCTGTAATGCTTTCATGTATGAATTGGAATGTGAATACTGAGCTTTTCATTTCATGGTTGAAAAATACATGAGTTGACCCAAATATTAATTTCTGTATTTCAATCATTTACATATTATGGGTCAATAATCATTTCTTGCACAAATGACTTTTCAAATGAGAAGCAGTGTATTGTAATGGTCTATCGTATTTACAAACATCTCATTGTTCTCCTAACTTAGCACTTAGTATTTAAAATATACTGGACCAGATATTGTTTGTCAAATACAATACAAAACTGGGTCATGTAAAATTCAGATACTGTTTTCTTTTACTATTATCTATAATTTATAATATTCATAAACCATGGAGTGGCAGGCCTCTGCCCCTGGCAGGCCCGTGCCCCCACTTTGGAATGGACATAGGTTTTCCAGCAATGCTTTAGGAGACCTGACACCTCTTTCTGCTCTTTCCTGACCTTAAAAATCTCACCCCTTTGAGCAGCAGTACCTCTGAAGATCCAGCACTGTCAGCAGAACTAATAGTGGGGGTTTTGAGGAGTTTATTACATTCCAAGATTTCTTTACAGCATTCAATGACATCCAACAAAATGCCTAGGACTTCTTTTTTTCAATTACTTTGCAAAGCTAAAAAAGTATAAATAATCTTGTTTTTTACTTACTGGTACTGAACTTAGTCCATCAGTTTGGACTGTTTATTGTTTCATCATATTCTACCCCTTTATTAGCCAACATATCCCAACAGAAACCTTTTGTCTTAGAGTAAATGTGTTCAAGTACTGAATTAATCAGGGACTAGTGCAACATATATATGCTGCCCAGCAAGATGAATTTACACATCTGCCTTTTCCCCTAATTATAATTCCAGAGGTTGAATGTCAACAGCATATGGGTATATCCTGAAAGAGGCATGCAAACACACACATACAGGCGCACACACTGTACATTAATCTCTCTTGGCTTATCTGTTGCTGTCTTTAATTTGTATACTTCAAAATTGAGTGGTGAGGTCATTTATTAGACTGTTTCTGTGAATTTTATGTAGTGATAAGAAAGCAGTAACATGCAATTTGTTTTTATAGGACTCACTTTTGTAAGTATGATCTAATATTTTCTTCCTTTAAGTGAACAGTGAGGAAGAGGTGATTTCAGAGCTAACTAAGAGTTAACTGGCTACATTTCAACTGTCACCATTGTCTTAAATCTACATAGAGAGGAGAGAGCCAGAGAGGTATAAGTACAGCAGGCTACTGGGAAAAAAAAAAAAAAAAAACCAAACGTTTATAAGTAGAAATTTCTCCTCAGAGCAAATTTTTCCAGTTTGTCTTGATTTTTTCTTTCCCTATTTTTTAAACACAACGTGTGATGGAGACGATTGTTATTATCCAAAGGACCTGAGTTGCTGGCTCACTGCATCTCTGTTTATGAAATGCCATAACAAAAGTGAGCTCACGCTTGTGTGCTTCCAATGCGTGATGTTCCTGTGTGCCAGATGGGCACTTTCATGACTGTATGAGCGTGGATTATTTCATTTCCTACATCTGGGACTCCAAATGGCTGCACAGAATGCCACAGGAGAGAAGAACAGATCTTCAGCTGGGGAAACCTACCTTCACAGGGGAACCAGCTACATCAGAGGGGAAGAGGCAGAAAAGCCCCGAGTGATATCTGAAAGTTCACATAAATCAGGGCCATAAGGGAAACCTTTAGAACCAGGAACAAGACAAAAATAAACAATAACTAATGCTGGATGTCAGCTGTGCGGAGGGGGGAGGGAAAATAAACCATAAGCAGTTTCTTGTCTGGCCACAGAAGATGTGTTTGGAATGCTGTTTTGTATTTCAGCTCAGAAACTCTGCTGTGACCTTCAGATATTGCTGGGTATTACAAGTTCTACAGATAGCCAGGGAGAAATATTCCAAGGAGAGATGGCATGTACTGTGCCATACTAGTTAATGTTGTGTGTGTATTGCTCACAGCCTGTTCCCAAACTGCGACCAAGCAGCCTTGTTAAGGCAGTGCGGAATCCTACAGTAGCAGTCAGGAATGCTAGTTAGTCATAAAGCCATTGCAGGATTTGGGATATTTAGTTGTTTGTTTGTAGGATAGGAGTGCTTTCTTTTCTCTTTTTTTAAGCCCAAAACAACGGAGAGCAGATCTTCAGTATAGTGAGGATCTGGCTCACTACACTTTTGCAGAGTATGTTGCGTTTCAGAGCCAGGAAACAGGAGGAGATGGTGAGAAGAATTAGCTGTAGCAGAAAAAATATATAGTTAAGTCAGTGACTTTCTTAAGATGAAAGAGAGCTAACCCCCAAAAGAGAACAAATGAAAAAAGTAATGAACAAAAAAGAAGTAAGAGCTTGTGACACAAAGTAAGAAAAATAAACAGCAGTTGATTTAACTATTTTGCATAAGGTATTTACAAACCACAGCATATTACTGTTTGCTTTATGCATTTTCACATCCTGCTCAGTTTAAAGCAGTAATTTTCTGCAAGGACAACAGAGGGAAAAAAAATGCTTTACACTGCTTATATTAATTACATTTTTTCATTACCCGTCATGTTTTCTACAGGCTTGTGTATTATTACTGTAAAATGTAATGAAACAGAAAAAGAAAAAAAGAATGGACTTCTGGGAAATTTTCCAATTCTTGAAATGCAATGTTAATTGAGTGCTATTTTTAGGTCATCACAGATAGAACTGAACCCATTGCCATCAGAGCACAGAATGGGGACAGCCCAGGTGCAACACAAACTGGGTGAGGGAATCAGTTTCTACTAATGGAGAAAAGGAGAGAAACTAACTCCCCAGAGGGGTGGGTTTGGGGCAGTTTCTATTTTTTGATGTAAAGTTCTCAAAACAGGAATGAAAGAGAAGGGTGCAGAGCTGGCAAGGGTCCACGACCCACCATGCCCAACCGTGGTCACTCCTGAAGGAGATCCACTGGCTCCTGAGTCAGGAGGGCAGAGAGGCTCTGCCTGGTTTTGTGGCTGACTTTCAGCTCTGGGATGGAGGGCACTCTGAAAGCTGACAAGAAATAAAGTCCCCCAAAATGTATCAGAAATCCCTTTAATTTATAGATCTCTTAAAAGGCTGCCAAAAAATCAATTATTTAATTTGTATATAGTGCAGCCATGGACTGATTCAAGTTCTTTTGAAGTATTTTTAAACAGTCATTGCACAAAGGCATCCTCTTTCCCATATGCAAAAAAAAAAAAAAAAAAAAAATTTAAAAAAAGAAAATCAGAATTTCTTACAATCCACTTTGATTGGAAGAACAGTGCAATTCACATGGAATTCTGCAAGCAAATCTGAGTCCCCTCACTCAGTCTATTAAGTGGGTACCTTTACTATCAATCCCAAGAATCAGTGTAGCTCTACTGCTCCATTTTTTATCTGCCTCTTCTCTCCTATAACAGGGGAAATAGGTACTGGCACTTGGCTGGAGGTTCCCTTTGAAACAGAAGTGGGAAATCCTCAGTGTGCACTACCAAGGCCAAAATCACAGAATCACAGAATGTGCTGTGTTGAAAGGATCGTCAGGTCCAGCTCCTGACTCTGCACAGAACATTCCCGAGAGTCTCACCATGTGCCTGAGAGCATTGTCCAAACACTTCCTGATCTCTGTCTGGCAGGTGCTGTGACCACTGCCCTGGGGAGCTGTTCCAGTGCCCAAACCCCTCTGGGTGAAGAGACTTCTGCTGATACCCAACCTAAACCTGCCCTAACTCAGCTTCAGGCCATTCCCTCGGGTCCTGTCACTGTCACCACGGAGCAGAGATCAGTGCCTGCTGCTCCTCTTCCCCTCCCAAGGAAGCTGTACCTGCAGTGAGGTCTGCCCTCAGTCTCCTCTTGCCCAGGCCGATCTCAGCTGCTCTTTATATGACTTTCTCTCCAGACACTTCATAGCTCTCCTTTGGATGATCTCAAATAGTTTTATATCCTTTTATATTGTGGTGCCCAAAACTGTGTGCATCAGTCAAAGTGTGGCCACACCAGTGAGCTCTGTGAACGAGGAGAGAGCATCCCACTTGAGAGAAGCCAATCTCCACAAAGGTATTCATTCTCTGTTTAGCATTGCACTGCTGTAAAAGCAAGAGCCTCACCCAAACATTTCGGCAGCCATTCTAAATGGCAGTGTAGCATGTTTTGGAACAACTGAGATTAACCCAGCTTTCTACCTGCTTTGGTCCTATCTCAAAAAGCAGTCATGATGAGATGGTAGAACTATCAAACCAGCTCTCTTTGTTTTGCTGTTAGTGATTTGCTAACCAGCCTCTAGGTATGAGATAACACTCCACTCATACTGACCAAGGTCATCAAAGACATTTGGAGCAGGATCCTAAACAAAGACACTTAAGCACCCAAATTCCTGAGATGATCTGGGCTCTTTTTAACTTGAATTCTACCCTTTTCTTTATTCATTAGAAGGTTTTTTTGTTTTTCTGTGGGTCTACTAGTCACTTGAAGGTCCAGGCTCATTCTTTTTCCAATCTCAGTTCAAGAATCTTGATTGTGCCCAAGGGCCACAAGAAATACAAGGCATCAGTAGTGCTTCCTTGGGCATGGCTCTCCTTGGCCTGTGCAATAGCTGTGCATCAGGTACTGTGCATCAGGTACCCATCAAGAGCATGTCTTCTCTTCTTGCCTATCTTCAATTCTCTACCCTTCCCTTAAGCCACATGACCTGCGACTTATCAAAAATACCCCCTCAGTGCATTTCAGATGTGTCTTCCACCTGTTCTACAGCAGATATGGCAATGGCATATAAGTGTTACGGATTTGCCTGGCAAGACTTAGATGGATAAAAAAAAACAACAAAGCAAAACACAAACTGAAGAGTTGGTTTGCTCTGCAAACATCTCTAGTGCTAAGATAGAAGTGATAAGTCATAAATATAAGCCAACATAATTTTCTCTTATCTGACACGTAGAATTAAGGCTGTTGTGCTCACTTATAGCAATAAGTGAGGAATGCTTTTAGGAATGCTGCATCAAAGGTATTAATGTGGCACACACTGCCCTGCACTCATACAGAAGGTGTGTGAACTGTGATACTCTTACTGCAAATCAAGAAAATCTGCTTCTTCTGACTCTGCTTGTCCTGCCTCCAGCAGTGGCGCCAACATTTGGACGTCATTTAGTCAAGCCAAGTGGCCCCAGCTTGTTGCAGCCTCACCATGGGCCTTAGCTCATTATTGGCTTGTCAGCACTAATACTTCATCAAGACCAATCTCAAACCTGGCAGCAACCCCTACATTTTTGTATCTCACCATGACAGACCCCTTTTTATGTTTAGATTACAGTTACTCCTCTTTGCTAGGAAAATTGATCTGGATCTACAGACCCTCTGATTGGGAGTCACAATATTTTTCCATAAAGGACCCAGTTTTATTCTTTCAGAATGATTCGTTTTTCCTTAGTTGTTCTCATAGGCTGCAGTCCAAAAATAGCAGAGCTCCTTTGCAGGCCAGAGCAGGTAAACTTTTTTTGTAGTGGGATGACAGGAGCTAGTGTTGGACAGTATGGAGGGTGCAAAGGGAGTCATGAAACCACAAGGTGTCCTGAAGCATGGGCAGCCTGACCTAAGCCAGCTGGATCTCACTGCACCACCCCTAGGGAATGGCTCCTATGTGAGCCAGCCTCTTCACTCCCCCAGCTGCTGAGGAAAGGGCAATAAATTTGTTCATTCCAAGTTAAGCTCATTGCATAAATCAGGCAGTCAGTATTCCAATGGCAATTCAGACTTGAGATAATGTCTTAAGATAGAAGTAGTCACTGGTTTCCATGGGAATTTTGCCATATCTTTCACCAGGACTAGGATTTAATCTATGGGAGTTTTCATTTTTTTGGCTGGATTAGCTGGCCCCTGTCCTCTACTGAAAGACAATCACAGTGCACCTGAAGAATTGTGGTAATAAGCCAGTCAAGGAGACTTTACAGGATGGACCTGAGGAGGCTGCAGTCGCTTTACTGGATCAATAGGTGGGATTTCATCAGAAAGAAAAGGTTCAAATGTCACTTGGAAAATTTCACTTCAATGTGTTCATTTTGTGTTTCAGCTGTGTTTGGAATGGCTTGTAGATTTAAACTGTGACTCAGAGCAGGAGAAATGAGGAACCATTAATTCTTACTAAAAAATGCTATTCCAGGCCATAACCCTAACATAAATGAATTTGGCATGTTCTGAGTGAACCATCACTTTCATGATGAAATCAATGGATATAAACTCAGCTTTGGTCAGATGAGTCCTCAAGCTTGCAGACCATGTACCAAATGTTTATTATTGCTCAGAAGACCAGATAGATACTGACTACAGCCCAGTGCTTTCAAAGAGTTCAGTTGTCTTGATCCAAGGGAGCAATACGAGGTAGTGCTTAAATGTGTTTCAGGTTCTGGGATTTTCAAAAACCCTTGTGCTCTCAATTCCCAATGACAACATGGAACCTGGAAGCTTTAAAAATCTGAAATAGGTACTGATCTGTATTCAAGGGAGCTCATGTATCTGTGGAAATCTGCCTCCAATTTATCCAGCAACCCTGTTGTTCTGGGTCACATTAGGGACTGTGGACACTTCACCTGGCACTACTCTGCAAACTCTGCTCCTTTGCATGGCTGTGGCTACACAGGAAGAAGGATGTATTACGGCTTTCAACTAACACGAAAATGCCATAAGCAATGATGTATTAGCCAGCATGTTAGAAGATACCACTGTATACATCAGATGCAGAACCCAATTAGTGGGGTAATTACAGTTTCTGATTTAAAGGTTTTTGCAGCTTGTGAAGCTTCCCACCCTTCTTGTCAGCCTCTATGTCCTCCCTGCTGAGGATCTGCACTGCTGCAGGTGAGGAAGCCCAACTAGACAACATGGCCTGCAGTCATGGGCTCGCAGGCTACATTACTGGCACCCAACTCACATCACAGCCAGGACGACTCAGATGCTAAACTGGCTGTCCATGCTCACACATGAGCCTTTGAAATGAAAATGTACATGGGCCAACTCCTGAATACTTTTGTAGATACGCCAGCACATGACCTGTGTGGTCCCCTTGTAGTCCTACTTAGACTAAATTTGTGAATATGCAGTGTTCTTACCCAAGAGAATGGACATTTGTGATCTAATTGATTAAATCTGTGTTATCCAAGAGGGTGTTCCCAGCCAAACAGTGCAATGCTTCTAAAGCATTCCAGAACAACTCCCAGAATGACTTGTGCTGCACCCACACAGAGCTGTCTCTGACACTGCACTCCTGCCAGTCTGGGAAGTAATGTGGGCTTCAGACCAATCAGCTCTGGGCATCAGGGGTTTTGTAATACTAGAAAAAGGTGGCTTACACTCCACTCCCTTTTCCTGGCTGTATGATGCGAAATGCTGCTGAAGTCAGTGGAGTTGCACTGCTACAAGACCGGGTACAACAGAGCAGGTAAATATCTCAATATATCTAATGGTGATAAAGTTAATAATGTCAATGCCAACAGAGTCCAGAGCAGGACTGATGTCTTGGATTTGCCTCAATAGATTGCACCTGTTATTTTCACTGTTACTTTGTCATCTTCTGGGGTATCATCACAATAAAGTTCATCTCCCAACTACTCAAACCCAAGCATATCCCTCTAAGTTTTGGGGTTGGGATAAAGAGTACCTTAAATGCTGAAATAGTATCCTTTGAAATGGGGCACTATGCACCAAAGGCCTACCAGGTTCCCCTCAGAAGAGTTACCTGAAGACTGGAGGACTGAAAACACTGGCTGCAGCCAATTTATTTTTTTCGATGTGTTAATCCACTTTGTCCAAATACTATGGACATTTGGTGCGTTTAGTTCTAAATATGTCCAATGCTCCTTTAGGGAAGAACTTCAAAAACCTAAAATCATCTCTTAAGATCAAATTCATTGCCTGAGCTCAAAATTACTCTTCTCTACACAAATAAACCACACACACATACTTGTGTGCTTTGTCTGCACTGCAGGAATTGTCCTGGGATAGCACTGTGCTGTCTGTGGAGCCTGCTAAAAAGCCTCGCTTTCTGATACTGAGAGAGAGCTGCAAATATTAATATATCGTTGTGGGCAGTGGGAAGCAAGAATGATTATCCTAGAATATAACAAATCTAAAAATAAATTGCCTTCATTTTCACCTATTGCACACCAGTGGGGGTAAAACAACTTTAATTAGTGTAACAGGACAATAGCACTGGAATTGGCTTGGTCACAAGATTTTTGCAGGATGACACTGATGGTATTACTATCCAACTTCAAAGATTTGGAAAGATGTGGTTGCTAACACTGGAGAATAGAAACCTGTTTTTCATCAACTAGGCTGGCCTGACAAATTAAGTCTGTGGAGTCATTAGATTAAGATAAGAGCTTATCTCCTAGACTGACATTTATTCAGAGGTTTTTATGCTGCTCAGCTAGTAATTAGTGCAGTTGAATTTTTAACACTGCTTTGTCCAGTCACTTGACAAATATGAAATATATACAGTTTTGATTAAAAAAACTAAACAACTAAAATCCAAGAATTATTATTATTAGCTTGGAAAGGTTTTAAAAAGAGTTGAGATGATGCTAAAAATCTTCAAGGAGGTCAGAAGTACTTCTGCTGTTGACTCATTTCCATACACAGATTGAGAGGCTCCATAAACTAAATTTTTAGACACAAGCAGCAGATATCTGTAGCAAATCTGTAATTTCTTTCATGCCCATCCATTTTGTAATTCTGCTGCTTTAGAGAGGCAGGAATATGGTGCAGGCTGCGGTCCTGCTCATTAATGCTTGTCTGCTTCCTTCAGCACTCAGGTTAGGATTTCAGGTGGGGACAGTTTCAAAAGGAATCTTCTTTCATATGGCTGATTTCATGGGATAAGGTTTATTTTTCCTGTCCTAATTTTCTTGTAATAACAGATGGATTGTTCCACATTAAACCAATGCATTACTTTTGGACACATGTTTTTAAATTGCTTTAGACTAACAAGTATCACTTTTTTTAAACAGTTCATTTTGAGTAACTGAAGATCAGAATTGGATTAATAATTAGTAATTAAATGGATGACTGTTTGTTTATGAGGCTTGACAGTTTGTTACAGCTACATCCTGTTACAGCATTTGTTTTGTCCAAAGTGCAACCATCTCAGCATCTATGGTTGTTGTCTTTAGAAAAACACAGACAAGAGGAGTTCATGCTAGTAAATTATGGTGCATCCAACTGCTTTAGTTCTGTGATTACTGGCTTTCACAAAAACAACAACAACAAAAAAACCCTCTTGTTTACATTTTGCATGTACTGCCAAGACCCCTGAACTCTGTGGACTCAGTGCCAGGGCCATCAGCTGCAGAGGGTGACACATTGTCACTCACCTGCACTCCTGAGCTTGAGGCAACAGTGGTAGAGCAGGACACAGGTTCTCAGCTGCATACTGGTTTTCCATGTTCATTTCTATGGGTTTTCATGGCATTTCTAGAACCCCAAAGCACGAGAGGAGTTTTAGCATCTCATAAGTACAACAGGTTTTCCATGGCTGGAATGCCATGGAAGAGAAGTAAGGCATGAGCCAGGGAGTTATTTCAGATCTTTGCACAGGCAGGAATAAAACCCCACTGCTCTCTACTTTCTGCACCAGACCCTTGACCTAGACCTCCCCTGACTCCTGTTTCAATGCAGATGCTTTCAGCCCTCTGTGTCTGCTAAGGTCCTTGATACTTCCCACTGGAGATGTGAAACCCTGTATATTTTGTATATATTTCATGTATGTGTAAAATTCAAGCTCTGTGGCAATCTCTGCCATTGGACACCCCACCATTCCTGATCTGTAGTTGACATCTCAGCTTGTGGTCAGGAGTGCCTAGAGGTAGAGATGGAGACAATATTTTTGCTCATTAAATGACCTGGAAAGAAATTTGCATCAAGCTGAAGCACTTGCATCAATTTCCCAAAAGCTTGAAGTACTGTTTTGCTCTCTAAATTTCAGCAGTTAGTGCTGCCTTTGCTGCATTATTCCCAACATATAACTCACTTTCCAGCAGAGAGAACCCTTCCTGGATTGGGTGAGCATGAAGGAAAGACCAAATTTCTGATGCCTCTAGGGAGGAGCGTGGCCTCAACAGAGAGAGGAGGAAGGATTACAATGGAAGCTTCCCAGGATTTATGGCAGCAGCATTCCTATTTTCCTATATTGTTTTACTTTCCTGTGTTGTGCACTGCTGTGTTGTGCATTGATGCAGAAGTTGGATAGCGTTAGCACTACCCTGGCAAGCTTCAATCTGTTGAGCCTAAAGACTCCCCCTCCTTAGACTGAAGGGGGAAAGTTGCTATCACCCAGACACACCAACAGAACCAAAGAAAGACCTCACCTCTGGACAAAACCCCAGCTGTGTGAAAATATTAACATCTTCTTTTGATGGGCTGGAGATTGTAGCATAGAGGTGTCTTGATGTTGTCTGTCACAGCTGTCTATCAACAGTGCTGGCTCGTGGGGCAGTTCTTTGGCCCCACAACCTTTTCAGAGCTGCCCTGCTGTCACCATCCTCATGTAGTTCCATGAGAAATAGCACTGAGTTGCCCTTTTGCCTTTGGCCAACAATTTAAAGACTATTGCTGCTTGATGGTGCAGGCAAATAAATTAATAGCCTTGGTTCTGGCTACAGTGTCTGGAGTCCGGGACCTTCACTGGCCCCACACAGAAAGCCAAGGATTGACAAAAGCACTTGCAAAAGAGAAGTCCAAACAGGTCAAGGGAAGGGGCATTGCAGACTAATAAAAGCTGTTACTACGCGGAGAACTTTGCTCAAATTCTGATGCCAGAAAAGACAGCCTAGACTGGCAGGTAAATCTCCCTGAAAATAGCAGAAATCAAGGTTAGAGCAACGTATTTATCCCAGGTTACTTAGTAAATATGGAAATACTGTAAAAAGAGAATTGGAGATTGTACAGAAGGAAGGTGTCATTGAATAGCAATAACAGTACAACAATGCTATGCTTTACTCTGCTCTCCATTTTTCAGTGTCCTGCTCTCAGGTTGTTGTTTGCTCTTCAGTGTTTGGCCAAGGTCAGACAGGTGAGACAGAATTTTTTTTTGATGTTTCTTGTGTTCCTAATCAATTTTTTTAAATTACGGTAAAGGGCAATAACTTTTTTTTAACTGGCAAATACATTTTTAGTGTCACCAGAAAATGGTGCCTGTGAACTTGGGTGTTACTCTGACTTTTTATGATTGCTTTTGGCTTCTAAGTTTGGTGCAAGGGGTGGCCATATCCCAGAAAAATATATGCTTGCCCTTTTTAACAGAATTCCATAGGCTGAAATTTATCCATGATAAATGTTTCCCAGTACAGTAAGTTATGCAGGAGGTTCCACACAGATATCCTTTACTCTCAGAAATGAAGATGAGCACTTAGTAGCACAAGTACATGGTATAGCTATCCAGTTGTTTGTGTTTCCCCCAGGAATTCAACACTTTTTACAAATAACCACACTTTGCAGTTCCATAACACAAATCCTGTGACCCCACAGGATAACTGCAAAGGTAGGGTAAACACCTCTCCTTCCATTTTATAGGTACTTAGCACTTATGAAGTGCAAGCTCAAGGCAGGCTGTGAGGAACATCTACACTTAAAGAAGTCTCTAGAAAGCTAATGGAAATTTTTTGCTCAAATATTCATGGTAAGTCAAGTGGTCACTGGTCAATGCAGCTGCTGGGTTGGTGGGTTCTCTTGCACCGTGTTAGAAGTCCCACTGTGATAGCTCAGCCTCTCCCCAGTTTGTTTTTCTGTTGTATGTTATTCATTAAACCCTTTGCTGTGACTTGCCATGGCCAGTGTGCCAAATCCTGAGCAAATCATATCCTCTGTTCTTCTGTTGCAGATTTGTGAGATAATCTACTATAGATTAATCATTTCAGTCTTATGGTGCAATGTCAAAAATAAATTGGGGTTATGAAGCTGGAGGGGAGCCACTTGGGGGTGGTGTGTTCTCACTGACGCTCCTTATTTGACTTTGAAAACAGTGTCATGACGAGATTTTTGAAGCTGATTGTTACCCCATGGAATCCAAATCACAAGGTAAAAATGCTGTGGAGTAAGTTTTCATCTTTACAAATATCAGCTCAATGTTGAATTATAAACAATTTTCAGGCTATTGCCTTCCCTCTCCTCTCAACATGAAACATATCTGGGCTGATCCATTACATCTCTTTAGAATATAAGATGGTAGAAAAATAAATAGAATAAATAAAAGCCAACCCCTTTTAAGGACTGAATATCTGCTGGAGATGGAGGTATCCAACACAGAAAAATAATACAGGCCAGGAACACAGCCAAATATACTGTAAGAAAATAATAATTTGCATAATTTAAAATATTCTCGAACATTTTATAAGATCCCAAATGTCGAACAGTGAGTAATTTGTCTAATACTGCAGTTCTTATTGCCCTCCCAGCTGAATCACAGTAAGTCCTTGGTGTCTTCAAACCAGAGCAGGGGTTAGTGCATACAGGGAGCCACTCTCCTTAGCTTCCTGGTCTCTTCTGCAAGACAGGAAGATCCACAATCCTCTCTGAATTAGGTATGAACTGAGAAATGAGACATTTAGTTCTGTCAGTGCTGCCATGCACCATCCACCTAGACAGCAAGGCTTTATCCTGCCATCAGTTATTGAATGCAGACCTACAGTGATTTCATGACATGCTTTACCTTCCAAGGGATGGCAGAATATTGCAGAGAATACAAGGAATGGAAAAGCACTATTTTTGTTACACTTTCTATTGCTTGTGTGCAAGTAAATCAAACCAGATTCCATGCTGTGTGATATATCATATAACCCTTCACTGTGATATGTACCCAACGATTTGTTTTTCACTATGGTAGCTTTTCACAATTCATAAGTCAGATGGAAGGTAGAGAGATTTCCTAGCTTGAAATGCAAAGTGGGTTTTTTAAGATATGCAAGGGATTTTTTTTTCCTATCAAGAATAGTTACTGAAGAATACAGATGAAAATATGTGCTGGAGCATATTCACTAATGATTTACTCAAGAGGTATGATGGCATCCAGAGTCCCTTACAGAGGTCTTCTGAGCGATTAGTGCATTATAAGTGTGCATTCAAGCAATATTAAGACTCTAGTAATAAGATAGCCAACAGAAGAAAAGTACTAGCGTAGTACAAATCTGAATTGGTTTGAATGGATTCATCTTCCACTTAAGACCTATCTTTTGTATTCAATGGGTAATTATGGTGGTATTTCCAGATCAAAGAATATTCTGAGTTGGAAGGGACCCACAGGGATCATCAAGTCAAACTGTCAAGTGAATGGCCCATATGGGGTTTGAATCTTGGTATTATTAGCACCATGTGCAGCATCACGTGCTAAAAAAGCTGGATGTGTGACCCTAGTTAGAATAGAACATAGGTAAATGGATAGCATGTCAAAAATAAAATATGCCTTTAAAATATCATTAGAACATTGGTTCTAATTGGTGAATCATAACAGTATATTACTTAAAAAGTGATGGGCAGAAAGCCTCAAAATACTTGCTAATTGAGCCTGAAAAGTAATTTTCTTTCCTTGCTTTCTCAGCAAAAGCAATCCTATCCCACGCGCTCTGTTCACTCAGCCTCTCAAAGACCAGTTCCATGTGAACACTCATTTCCCTTGGGAACAAGGATAAGAACCAAGTTTATGCTCAGCACCAATATGACACGGGTCAAAGGATAAGCTAGGTCTAATCTAGCACCCAGACTTGTGTCACAGGATGTCAACATAATGAATGCCGCTAGGGCAAGCTCAGAGCAAATCAGAAGTCACAATTAATGTATCCTGAGGTATTAATTATGAATTGATATTTTAGGGACTCAGCATGCTGCCCTGGGGACCTCTTGCCATGTCTTGTACACCAGAAATCCCACACAGTGTTTATGTGAATAGACCT